>NC_057733.1:2759169-2773172 GCF_004010195.1 Chiloscyllium plagiosum
TTACTAACTATACCTCCTATGTTCACATCCAAATCATTTATATAAATGATGAAAAGTAGTGGACCCAGCACCGATCCTTGTGGCACTCCACTGGTCACAGGCCTCCAGTCTGAAAAATAACCCTCCACCACCACCCTCTGTCTTCTACCTTTGAGCCAGTTCTGTATGCAAATGGCTAGTTCTCCCTGTATTCCGTGAGATCTAACCTTGCTAACCAGTCTCCCATGAAGAATCTTGTTGAACACCTTACTGAAGTCCAGATAGATCATGTCTACCACTCTGCCCTCATCAATCATAGAACATAGAACATTACAGCACAGTACAGGCCCTTCGGCCCTCGATGTTGCGCCACCCTATCATACTAATCTGAAGCCCATCCCTCCTACACTATTCCATGTATGTCCATACATGTGCCTTTACAATCCTCTTTGTTACTTCTTCAAAAAGCTCAATCAAGTTTGTGAGAAATGATTTCCCATGCATAAAGGCATGCTGACTATCCCTAATCAGTCCTTGCCTTTCCAAATACGTGTACATCCTGTCCCTCAGGATTCCCTCCAACAACTTGCCCACCACTGAGGTCAGGCTCACTGGTCTATGGTTCCCTGGCTTTTTCTTACCACCTTTCTTAAACAGTGGCACCACGTTGGCCAACCTCCAGTCTTCCAGCACCTCACCTGTGACTATCAATGATACAAATATCTCAGCAAGTAGCCCAGCAATCACTTCCCTAGCTTCCCACAGAGTTCTTGGGTACACCTGTTCAGGTCCTGGGGATTTATCCACTTTTATGCATTTCAAGACATCCAGCACCATCTCCTCTGTAATATGGACATTTTTCAAGATGTCACCATTTATTTCCCCACATTCTATATCTTCCATGTCCTTCTCCACAGTAAACACTGATGCAAAATATTCGTTTAGTATCTCCACCATCTCCTATGGCTCCAAACAAAGGCCGCCTTGCTGCTTTTTGAGGGGCCCTATTCTCTCCCTAGTTATACATTTGATCTTAATACATTAATAGAATCCCTTTGGATTCTCCTTAACCCTATTTGCCGAAGCTATCTCATGTTCCCTTTCCGCCCTCCTGATTTCCCTCTTAAGTATACTCCTACTGCCTTTACACTCTTCTAAGGATCTCTTCTGTCTATACCTGACATATGCTTCCTCCTTTAGTCATCCAGCTTTGCCTATACCTACCAGCTTTTCCTTTCGCCTAACATGAATATACAGTCTCTAGACTCATTATCTCATTTCTGAAGGCTTCCCATTTTCCAACTGTCCCTTTACCTGCAAACATCTACCCCCCAACACCTTTTGAAAGTTCATAGGCTGAGGTGGGTACTGCAGATGCTGGAGATTAGAGTCAAGATTATAGTGTTGGAAAAGCACAGCAGGTCAGGCAGCATCTGAGGAGCAGGAAAATTGACGTTTCGGGCAAAAGCCCTTCATCAGGAATGATGCCGATAACCATCAAAATTAGCCTTCCTCCAATTTAGAACTTCAACTTTTAGATCCAATCTATCCTCTTCCATTGCTGTTTTAAAACTAATTGAATTATGATCGCTGGCCCCAAAGTGCTCCCCCACTGACACCTCAGTCACCTGCCATGCCGTATTCCCCAAGAGTAGGTCATGTTTTGCACCTTCTCCAGTAGGAACGTCCACACACTGAATCGGAAAATTTTCTTGCACAAATCTAAATCCTTGACACTATGGCAGTCCCAGTCTATATTTGGAAAGTTAAAACCCCATACCATAACCACCCTATTATTCTTATAGATAACTGCAATCTTCCTACAAATTTGTTTCTCAATTTTCCGCTGACTATTAGGGAGTCTCTAATAGAATCCCAATAAGGTGATCATCCCTTTTTTATTTCTTAGCTCCACCCAAATAACTTCCCTGGATGTATTTCCAGGAATATCCTCCCTCAGTACAGCTGTAATGCTATCCCTTATCAAAAATGCCACTCCCCCTCCTCTCTTGCCCCCTTTCTATCCTTCCTGTAGCATTTGTATCCTGGAACATTAAGCTGCCAATCCTGTCCATCTCTGAGCCACTTTTCTATAATTGCTATTATATCCCAGTTCTAACCATGCCCTGAGTTCATCTGCTTTCCCTGTCAGGCCTCTTGCATTGAAGTAAATACAGTTTAATTGATCAATCCTACCTTGTTCTCTGCTTGGTTTCTTCCTGCCCTGACTGTTTGACTTGCTTCTTTTCTCAACTGTACCAGTCTCAGATTGATCTCTTTCCTCACTATCTCCCAAGCTCCCTCCCCCACCTTAATAGTTTAAATCCTCCCAAGCAGCTCTAACAAATCTCCCTGCCAGTATAATAGTCCCCTTAATACAGGTGCAATCCATCCTTCTTGTACAGGTCACTTCTACCCCAAAAAAGATTCCAATAGTCCAAAAACGTGAACCCTTCTGCCATACACCAGCTCCTCAGCCACGCATTCATCTGCTCTATCCTCCTATTCCTACCGTCAGTAGCTTGTAGCACCAGGAGTAATCCAGATATTACTACCCCCAAGGACTTTCTTTTTAAAATCCTGCCTAACTTTCTATATTCTCCCTTCAGAATGTCATCCGTTTCCCTTCTTATGTCATTGGTTCCAATTGTACAATGACCTCCTATTGGTCCCTCTCCCCTTTGAGAACATTCTGCACCCTCTGAGGTAGAATTGAATGTTTCTGGATACTATGTCTGCAAGAAGTGTTTGGTTGCAAATCCTCATGGACTGCATGGATCGATTGGAGTGTAATTGAAGCAATAAGGAGTTTACAGAGCTAGGAGTCTGGTGGATGGCAATTTCAGGAAGGTGTACACACCGTAGATACATTCAGTTGGATGGTTGACTGCTAGGAATGGTAGGAGAGGTAGTCAGGTAGTGAGGACTTTCCCCGGCTATCCTCATCTCAAACAGGTATGCCATTTTAAATACTATAAGTGGGGAATGACCACTCAAGGAAATATAGCACTAACAACCAGGTTTGGTACATGACTGGTACCTTGAGGGGTATGTCAGGTTCCAAGCGATTGGTTATTATAGGGGACTATCTAGTCTGGGGCACGGACAAACATTTCAGCAGCCAGTGAGACATCAGATGGTGTGTTGCCTCCCTAGTGCCAGAGTCAAGGATGTGTCAGAGAGGATGCAGAATATTCTGAAAGGGAGAATGACCAGCAGGTCATTATGGACATTGGTATCTACGACATAGGTAGGGAAAGGGTTGCAGTTCTGAAGAGACAATGTAGGAACCTAGGTAGGAAGTTAAAAAGTAGGTCCTCAAGTTCGTAATATCTGGACTACTACCAATACCACCTGCTAGTGAGTGTAGGAATAAGAAGATAGAACAGATGAATGTGAGGCTGAGGAGCTGGGCAAGGATTCATATTTTTGGACTACTGGGATCTCTCTTGGAGTAGAAATGACCTGTATAAAAGGGACGGGTTCCATCTGATTTGCAAGGAGACTTGGGAGGCTTTAAACCAATAAGGTGGGTGGGGCAGGGGGGAACCACAGCAATAGTGAGAAAAGGCTGAGGCTGGTACAGTAGACAAGGGCAGCAAGTCAAATAGTCATGGCAGACAAGAGCTCAGCAGAGAACAAGGTAAGACTGATAAATTTAACTACATTTACTTCAATGCAACAGGCCTGATAAGAAAGGGAGGTGAACTTAGGGCATCGTTGGGAAATGGGATTGGGGTATCATAGCTATTACAGAGATGTAGCTCAGGCATGGACAGAACTGGCAGTTTAATGTTCTGGGATATAGGTGCTATAGGAAGGATAGAAAGGGGAGCAAGAGAGGAAGGGCAAGTGGCATTTTTATTTAGGGATAACATTACAGCTGTACTTAGGATATTCTTGGGAGATCATCCAGTGAAGTTATGAGTGGAACTGAGAAATAAGAAAGGGATGATCACTTTGTTGGGATTGTATTATTGGCTCCACAATAGTCAGTGGGAAATTGAGAAGCAAATATGTAAGGAGATCTCAATTAACTATAAAAACAATAGGGTTGAAATCGTAGGGGATTTTAACTTTTCAAACAGACTGGAACTGTCATAGTGCTTAGGCATAGGGTTTGGATGGAGACAAATTTGTATGTGTACAAGACAATTTTCTCATTCCATATGTAGATATAACTGCTAGAGAAGGAGCAATATTTGACCTTCTCTTGGGAAATAAGGCAGGGCAAGTGACTGAGGTGTCAGTGAGGGAGCACTTTGTGGTAAGTGATCCTAATTCTATTAATTTTAAAATAGTTATGGAAAAAATTAGAACTGATCAAAAAGTTAAAGTTCGAAATTGGATTAAGGCCAGTTTTGACATATTAGACAGGGACTTTCAAAAGTTGATTGGGGGAGGCCATTTGTAGATAGAGATGGTTGAGAAGTGGTAAGCTTTTAAAAATGAGATAATGAAAGTTCAGGGACAGTATGTTCCTGTTAATATGAAGGACAAGGCTGGTAGGTGTAGGGAAATGCTCGAAGACTGAAGAAATTGAGGCTTTGGTCAAGAAAAACATATGTCAGGTGTTTGAGTGTAAGGGTATAAGAGCAGTAGGAGTATACTTTAGAGGGAAATCAGGAGGGCAAAAAGGGAATATGAGATAGCCTTGGAAAATAGAGTTAATGCAAAGAGATTCCATACATACATTAAGAGGAAATGAGTAACTATGGACAGATTATAGACCCTTAAAGATCAACATGGCCATCTTTGTGTGGAATCACAGGAGAGTGGTGAGATACTAAATGAATATTTCACGTCAGTATTTACTGTGGAGAAGGACATGAAAGCTAGGGAACTTGGGAAAATAAATAGTGATGTCTTGAAAGAGTTCATATTGCAGAATGAGAGATGCTGGAGGTGTGAAAGGTAGATAAATCCCCAGGACCTGATTAGGTGCATCTCAGAACTTTGTGAAAAGCAAGGAACAAATTGCTGGACCCCTTGCTGAGATATTTGTGTTATCAACAGCTACAGGTTAGATGCCGAAAGACTGGAGGTTGGCTAATGTGATGCCATTATTTAAGAAAGGCTATAAGGAAAAGCCAGGGAAGTATAGATCAGTGAGTTGTTGGAGGAGATTCTGAGGGAGAGGATGTACATACCTTTGGAAAGATAAGGACTGATTAGGGATAGCCAACATGGTTTTGTGCAAGGGAAATTATGTCTCATTAACTTGATTGATTTTTTTTGAAGAGGTGACAGAGAAGATTGATGAAGGCAGAGTGTAGATGTTGATGAAGTTCCACATGGTAGGCTGGTGAATAAGGTTATATTACGGGTTTTAACAATGACTGCAGATGCTGGAAACCAGATTCTGGATTAGTGGTGCTGGAAAAGCACACTAGTTCAGGCAGCATCCGAGGAGCAGTAAAATCGACGTTTTGGCAAAAGCCCTTCATCAAGAATACAGGCAAAGTGTCTGAAGGGTGGAGAGATAAATGAGAGGAGGGTGGGTGTGGGGAGAAAGTAGCATAGAGTACAATAGGTGAGTGGGGGAGGGGATGAAGGTGATAGGTCAGGGAGGAGGGTGGAGTGGATAGGTGGAAAAGAAGATAGGCAGTAGGGCAAGTTATGGGGACAATGCTGAGCTGGAAGTTTGGAACTAGGGTGAGGTGGGGGAAGGGGAAATGAGGAAACTGTTGAAGTCCATATTGATGCCCTGGGGTTGAAGTGTTCCGAGGTGGAAGATGAGGCGTTTTTCCTCCAGGCGTCGGGTGGTGAGGGAGCGGCGGTGAAGGAGGCCCAGGACCTTTGCTGACAGTATAGAGGGCTGTTGTAGGCTGCAGCGGGACATTGACAGGATGCAGAGATGGGCTTAGAGGTGGCAGCCTGGATAAATGCGAGGTGATGCATTTTGGAAGGTCAAATTTGAAAGCTGAGTACAGGATTAAGGAAAGGATTCGTGGCAGTGTGGAGGAAAAGAGGGATCTTGGTGTGCAGGTACATAGATCCCTTAAAATGGCCACCGAAGTGGACAGGGTTGTTAAGAAAGCATATGGTGTTGTGGTTCTGTTCGCCGAGCTGGGAATTTGTTTTGCAGACGTTTCGTCCCCTGTCTAGGTGACATCCTCAGTGCTTGGGAGCCTCCTGTGAAGCGCTTCTGTGATGTTTCCTCCGGCATTTAAAGTGGTTTGAATCTGCCGCTTCCGGTTGTCAGTTCCAGCTGTCCGCTGCAGTGGCCGGTATATTGGGTCCAGGTCGATGTGCTTATTGATTCAATCTGTGGATGAGTGCCATGCCTCTAGGAATTTCCTGGCTGTTCTCTGTTTGGCTTGTCCTATAATAGTAATGTTGCCCCAGTCGAACTAAGGATAGCTGGTCATGTCGTTTCGTGGTTAGTTGGTGTTCATGGATGCGGATCGTTAGCTGTCTTCCTATTTGTCCTATGTAGTGTTTTGTGCAGTCCTTGCATGGGATTTTGTACACTACATTGGCTTTGCTCATGCTGGGTATCGGGTCCTTCATCCTGGTGAGTTGTCTGAGAGTGGCTGTTGGTTTGTGTGCTGATATGAGTCCTAGTGGTCGCAGTAGTCTGGCAGTCAGTTCAGAAATGCTCTTGATGTATGGTAGTGCGGCTAGTCCTTTGGGTTGTGCCATGTCTTCATTCCGTTGTCTTTCCCTTAGGCATCTGTTAATGAAATTGCGGGGGTATCCGTTTTTGGCGAATACATTGTATAGGTGTTCTTCTTCCTCTTTTTGCAGTTCTGGTGTACTGCAGTGTGTTGTGGCCCTATTGAATAGTGTCTTGATGCAACTTCTTTTGTGTGTGTTGGGTTGGTTGCTTTCGTAGGTTAGGACTCAGTTTGTGTGTGTGGCTTTCCTGTATACCTTTGTGGTGAATTCTCCGTTCGGTGTTCTCTGTACCATCACGTCTAGGAATGGGAGTTGGTTGTCCTTTTCTTCCTCTCTAGTGAATCGGATTCCTATGAGTGTGGCGTTGATGATCCGGTGTGTGTTCTCTATTTCTGTGTTTTTAATGATTACGAAGGTATCATCTACATATCTGTGTGGTGCTTGACACTTGTCAGCCCAAGCCTGGATATTGTTGCATTTGAGCACAGACTGCTTAAGTATCTGAGGAGTGGCGAATGGTGCTGAACACTGAGCAATCATCGGCAAACATCCCCACTTATGACCTTATGACAGAGGGAAGGTCATTGATGAAGCAGATGAAGATTGTTGGGCCTAGGACACTACCCTGAGGGACTCCTGCAGAGACATCCTAGAGATTAGATGATTGACCCTCCACAACCACAAATATCTTCCTTTATGCCTGGTATGACTCTAACCAGCGGAGTATCTGCCCCTGATACCCATTGATTGCAGTTTTGGCAGAGCTCCTTGATGCCATACTCGGTCAAGTGCAGCTTTGATGTCAAGGGCTGTCTCTCTCACTCCACCTCTGGAATTTAGTTCTTTCGTCCATGTTTGAACCAAGGCTGTAATGAGATCAGGATCTGAGTAACCCTGGCAAAACCCAAACTTGGTATCACTGAGCAGGTTGTTGCTGAGCAGCTGCTGCTTGATAGCACTGTTGATGACCCCCTCCATCACTTTACTGATGATAGAGAGTAGACTGATTGGGCAATAAATAGCTGGGTTGGATTTATCCTGTTTTTTGTGTACAGGACATACCTGGGCAATTTTCCACATTGTCAGAAAGATGCTAGTGTTGTACCTGTACTGGAAGAGCTTGGCACTGGAGCGGCAAGTTTTGGAGCATACGTCTTCAGTACTATTGCCGGAATGTTATCAGGGCCCATTGCCTTTGCAGTATCCAGTGCCTCCAGTCATTTCCTGATATCATGTGGAGTGAATCAAATTGCCTGGAGATTAGTATCTGTGATGCTGGGGTCCACTGGAGGAGACCGAGATGGATCATCCACTCAGCATTTCTGACTGAAGATTGTTACGAATGCATCAGCCTTATCTTTTGGACCAAGGTGCTGGGCTCCTTCATCATTGAGGATGGGATATTTGTGGAGTCTCCTCCTCTAGTGAATGGTTAAAATTGTCCATCATGGGGTGGGGTCAAACTCCCTCTTTTGGTAGGTGTTGGTATCTGCAAGTAGTTGTTGTGCTTTTTGGATGTAGTCTGCTTTGTCCAGGATGACCGTCATTCTGCCTTTGTCTGCTGGTAGTATGATTATGTTCTTATCGTTTCTTAGTGCTTTTAGTGCTTCCCTCTCCTTGGTGTTGAGGTTATGTGTTTGTCTTTTCCTTGTTATCAGGGGTACGATACTTTGTCTCACTGTTTGTTGTGTCTCTTGAAGGGCTTTTGCCCGAAACATCGATTTCGCTGCTCCTTGGATGCTGCCTGAACTGCTGTGCTCTTCTAGCACCACTAATCCAGAGTTGTGTCTCTTCTGTCAGTCCATTGTTTCTAAGTGTGCATTCTAGTGCTGCTAGGAAGTCTGCCGTCTTGGTGTCCCTGTGGTTGTAGTTGAGTCCCTTGGCCAGTATTGTTCTTTCCGTGTCCATGAGCTGTCTGTGGGAGAGGTTTCTAATCCAGGAGTGTGTTGTGGTATCCACTCTGTTGTGTGTTAGTTTGGCCTTTTTTTTTCAGTGCCGTTTTTTTTGCAGTGTGTGGTCCTGTTCTGTACTATGGTGATGGCCTGTTCTATGGTCCGGGTCCATTCCTGATTGGTGGTTTTTGAAATTAACAATTTTGGCGTTTTGGCTTTCATTAACAAGAGTTTAAGAGTCGTGAGATCTTGTTGCAACTTTATAAAACTTTGGTTAGACAGCACTTGGAATACTGCGTCCAGTTCTGGTCGCCCTATTATAGGAAAAATGTGGATGCTTTGGAGAGGGTTCAGAGGAGGTTTACCAGGATGCTGCCTGGACTGGAGGGCTTATCTTATGAAGAGAGGTTGACTGAGCTCAGACTTTTTTCATTGGAGGAAAGGAGGAGGAGAGGGGACCTAATTGAGGTATACAAGATAATGAGAGGCATAGATAGAGTCGATAGCCAGAGATTATTTCCCAGTGCAGAAATGGCTAACACGAGGGGTCATAGTTTTAAACTGGTTGGAGGAAAGTATAGAGGGGATGTCAGAGGCGGTTTGTTTACACAGAGAGTTGTGAGAGCATGGAATGCGTTGCCAGTAGCAGTTATGTAAGCAAAGTCATTGGGGACATTTAAGAGACTGCTGGACATGCATATGGTCACAGAAATTTGAGGGTGCATACATGGGGATCAATGGTCGGCACAACATCATGGGCTGAAGGGCCTGTTCTGTGCTGTACTGTTCTATGTTCTAGGGCAGGACTTATACACTTAATGGTAAGGTCCTGGGGAGTATTGCTGAACAAAGCGACTTAGGGGCGCACATGCAGTTTCTAAAAAATGGACTCACAGGTAAACAGGGTGGTGAAGAAGGCACTTGGAACGCTTGCCTTCATTGGTCAGAATACTGAGATAGGAGTTGAGGTGTCATGTTGCAGCTGTAAAAGATATTGGTGAGGCCAGTTTTAGAGTACTGCATACAATTATGGTCGCCTTTCTATAGGAAGGATGTTGTTAAACTTGACAGTGTGCAGAAAAGATTTACAACGACTTTGTTGGAATTGGAGGGTTTGAGTTATAGGGAGAGACTGAAAAGGCTGGGGCTTTTCACCCTGCAGCATCGAAGGCTGAGGGGTGACCTTACAGAGGTTTAAAAAATCATGAAGGGCATGGATTAGGTGAATAGTCTTTTTCCTAGGATGGGGAGTCCAAAACTAGACAGCATAGATTTAAGGTAAAAGGGGAAAGATTTAAAAAGGACCTGAGGGGTAACTTTGTCACATAGAGGGAGGTGCGTGTATGGAATAAGCTACCAGAGGAATTGGTGGAGTTGGGTATAATTACAACATTTAAATGGCACGTGGATGTGTACATGAATAGGAAGAATTTAGAGCAATATGTACCAAATGCTGGCAAATGGGACTAGGTCGGATTAAGATGTCTGGTCAGTGCGGACGTGTTGGACTGAAGGGTCTGTTTCAATGCTGTATGACTGTGTCTATCAGCCAGGGTTGCAGATTCCTGGATTTGCAATGAGCCAGCAAGTCTTAAGGCGGGGAGTAAGATCAGGACTAAATGTAGCAGTCAAAAAAGCCACTGACAAAGAAAAGGGTGGCCTTTGAAATATTGACACAGACCAAGCCACCCACCAGCCAAAAGAAATGAAGGAATAAACAGAAAAGCAGAGAGGGAAGAAGGAGAAAAAAATATAGAGAGAAGTGGAAGAAATGAGAAAGATGAACAAGAGGAGAGAGTAAACCAGCAATGAAATGACATTGGACAGGGAAGACAGCGAGTATTATCTCTGACCTCCCACTTAAAACACCATAGAAGACTGACAAGGGCACTGTGCACTGACTTGATGTGGTCATTAAGGATGAGAATATGAAGTGCTTGGAAGCCGGAGGTAAAATAGGGCTAAGTAAGCATAGCTTCATCAAGGAGAGGTCAAGACTGTCAAATCTGTTAAGAGATTTTTGAGGAGGTAATGAACAAGTTGGACAAAGGAGAGGCAGTGGAAGTGATCTATTTGGATTTCCAGAAGGCCTTTAACAAGGTGCTGCATAGGACGCTGCTAAATAAGATGAACCCATGGTGTTAGGGGCAAGGTACTAGTATGGATAGAGGCTTAGCTGATTTGCAGAAGGAAGAGAGCGGAGCTAAAGGGGTCTTTGTCATGTTGGCAGCCAGTGACGTGGAATTCCGCAGACCAGAACTATTCGTGTTATATATTAATGATCTAGAGGAAGGGATTGAGGGCATTGTTGCTAAGTTTGCAAATGACGCAAAGATAGATTGAAGAAGCAGGAGGCTGAACAAGGAATTGGACAGACCAGCAGGATGGGCAAAGAAGAGGCAGATGGAATACAGTGTGGGGTAAATGTGAGGCTATGTACTTCATATGAAGAATGGAGGTGTAGACAATTGTCTAATAGGGAAGAGTTTTGGAAATCTGAAGCACAAAGGGTGTTAGGAGTCCTAGTTCAGGATTCTTTTAAAGTTAACATGCAGGAAGACAAATGCAATATTAGCATTGATTTCAAGAGGCTGTAAATACAACAGCAGGGATATACTCTTGAGGCTGTGTAAGGCTCTGGTCAAAAGGCATTTAGAATATTGTGAGCTCTTTTGGGCCATGTATCTAAGGAAAGATATACTAGCATTGGAGGGGTTCACAAGAATGATCCTGGGGATGAAGGGCTTGTCATATGAGGAGTAGTTGAGGAATCCATGGAGCTTAGAAGGGAGCAATCTCATTTGAAACTTACAGATAGCTGAGAGGCTTGGATAGGATGATGTAAAGAAAATGTTTCCACTAGTAAGACAGACAAGGACCAGACGGCACAGCCTTGTGGTGAAGGGATGATCCTTTTAAACTGAGATGAGGATGAATTCTTTCAGCCTGAAGGCAGTTAAGCTGTGGAACTCATTGCTGCAGAAAGCTGTGGAAATCAAGATATTGACTGTATTTAAGACAGAGATAGATAGATTCTTGATTTGTAAAGGGATCAAGGTTTATGGGGAGAAGGCAGGAGAATGAGGTTGAGAAACATGTCAGTAATGATTGAATTTAGAGCAGACTCAATGGGCTGAATGGCCTAATTCTACTCCTATATCTGTGGTCATATTGACACTCACAGGAGAAATGTTTCATTCCAAATGGGATTCAGGGTCTGCTTCTTGACTTCTGTTCTCTGAATTTGATCCTGAGGAATTGAATCTTTTACAATAGCTTTCTGTCGTCTCCTGGGCAGGGGACTGTCTGCTTTGCTGGCCTCTTCTTCTTGGTGCTCTTCAGGTACCATCACCCCCAACAAACAATAAGGATCACTGTAGCCTAGAGAAGAGATTGAATGAGAACACTTGTTAGAAAGGGTCAAGTACAAATTGATCAATTGTTAACTTGACAATCCAAGTGGAAAGACTGACTGCAGTCCAGAATCTCCTATAATCTCATACGCATACTTCTCACATGTATAAGGTAGCTGAAAAGGCTTCTCATTTAGCATGAATGGTCAACATTTACCTTTATCACCTGGTGGCACTCTGGCAGAGGGAACTGGATTCCTATAGCTTACTGCCTAGTTAGTGGATGTAACAATTCTCTCCCTTCACTGTCTTTCCCTCAGTCATCTTATATCATCAATCCTCTAAACAGCCTCTTTATTTGTCTGAAGACAACACCCTGCAATGATTCTCTGACTAGCATCTCATTCAGTTGAAATCAAGGGCATAATTTTACCTTTTGGGTGATCATGAACAATATTGGACTGGTTACCAATTACACAGCTCCCCAGTTCTTCCTTCCATTTGGAGACCTAACAGGAGGTTAGGGAGATGTTATGTGACTTGAATCAGGCTTCATAGTTCAAAGGTATACTTCTGGGCAACATATCAACAACTCCTGTGTTACAGTGTATGCCATTTGAAGCTGAGGCTAATTTGCACAAATAACAGATAACTGTAAGAACCAGGCAACAGTCATGTTATTTGTGGCAGACACCTATTGTTAAATACTTGTAGTGCTGCTCATAGGGGTTTTTGTGTACAAGGCAAGGTCCTGAAAAAGATAATGTTGAAGTTTCATTCGACTCCACCCAACTTGACGATGCCACATTTTTTTGGGTTGTGGTGAAGTTTTCAGTATGTACAAGTGTGACAAACAACAAGGTTGAAACTTTATTGCTGGAACAGCACAGCAGGTCAGGCAGCATCCAGGGAACAGGAGATTCGACGTTTCGGGCACAGGCCCTTCTTCAGGAAAGAAGAAGGGCCTGTGCCCGAAACTTCGAATCTCCTGTTCCCTGGATGCTGCCTGACCTGCTGTGCTGTTCCAGCAATAAAGTTTCAACTTTGATCTCCAGCATCTGCAGACCTCACTTTCTCCTCCTGACAAACAACAAATCAAACTGAGAGTGTAATTGTTCACATCTTCACAGTGGGGGGTGGGGTCACAGTGGCTCGATGGTTAGCACTGCTAGCTCACAGTGCTAGGGACCTGGGTACGATTCCAGCCTCGGGTGACTGTCTGTGTGGAGTTTGCACATTCTCCCAGCATCTTCGTGCGTTTCCCCTGGGTGCTCTGGTTTCCTCCCACAATCCAAAGACGTGCAAGTTAGGTGAATTAGCCACGCTAAATTGCCCATAGTCTTCAGGATGTGTAGGCTAGGTGCATTCTTCAGGGGAATGGGACTGGGTGGGTTACTCTTCGGATGGTCATTGTGGACTTGTTGGGCCAAATGGCCTGTTTCCACACTGTAGGGACTCTGTGACTCTAGAAAATCTTCAATAGTGGACTCACACCTAATGTTGGACACTCTGCTGTGTGTTTTGCAGATGCAGGCTGGTGTACATGGCCAGTACCATTCCTGCAGTGCACAGGTAAAGGAATGTATTGAATGTCATTTACTTTCGGTCCGGAAAAGTACCCACTCTACTTCGGTTTATCCTGGAAGGGTAAGGTATCGCAAATGTTTGAGCAAATGTTTCAGGCTGCTATTATGCAGTAGCAGCATGAGAGGTATTTGCCACTTTCAGATGCAGCTATAAGGCCAAATAGACATTCTGCACATTGCACCAATGAGTAATGTGGCATATGAATTTCAGTGTCAGTGTGATGCCAGATATATACTCCATATGTCCCAAAGACTGGTGGATCACATTGACAACATGTCAATCAATTAACAAGGAAGAAAGTTGAAGCAAAAACACCAAAGCAATTTTTCAGCTTAGAAGCAATCAAGAAAGAAATTAATTAAGTAGCTATCACAAAGTCTTACACATTTCCCCAACTCCCAAATGGAAGAGTGAGAATATTTCACATAGACAAATCACTACAGTGATTATTACAGTCCTGTAAATAAACTTAGATATTACAATTACTATGATTTCCTGTTATGTTATATATTATAATCCTGCCCTGCTTCCTCCCCCAGTACTCCCCCATTATTTCCCAACCAAAACTTCC
>NC_057733.1:2773184-2792221 GCF_004010195.1 Chiloscyllium plagiosum
CCAGTACACTCTCTACCACTCCCTCTCTTGTCGCTTTCTCTTCCCCCTCTTTTCATTAAAACTCCCCCCTCACCCCGTCATTGGAGGAGTGTGCACAGGATCATGCTGGCAGAGTAGGCACAGAGGTGCCAAGCCGTGATCAAGTAGGAAGGGGAAGATGCGAGTTGAAATGGAAGGTTTGAAGGAAGTTTGTGAATATATCATAACTGGTAGGATGCTGTATATACTGCCTTTATTTCTGATGAAGGGCTTTTGCCCGAAATGTCGATTTCAAAGCTCCTTGGATACTGCCTGAACTGCTGTGCTCTTCCAGCACCACTAATCCAGATGCTGTATTTAATGTCTCGTGTCTTCTTTCACTGAATTATTAAGCTGTGACCGTATTTAAATATTTGACTCCTTAACCATTATACTAATTGAGCACTTAATCACACCATTTGATTTCAAATGATGCACTGAAACAACTGGAGAGTGTTAAATTGATGACACATTTTTCTGTTAGGGATATAACTTTTGCTATAACTATAACTATTATGATATAACTATTGCTCTCATGTAATAACTTACATTTTGTTTTACAATTAGAGCATCTTCTCATTAAGATGGTGGTTTTCAACGGTGGTTTATCCTCTATGATTGCTAATTATACAAACTCTTGCACTTAGCCTAGATAGGAGGAGTGGGTCACTTATGGTATAGTGGTTATAGTGATTGTAATGAGGTCAGTCATGTGGACCTCATTGAATATAAGTTCCCTGATTGAGGCTGTTAATCTGGTCCAATTAAGAAGTCCTTGCTGACAGATTTAAACAGTTAGAGGTACTGTTCACTCTGAGAGCTGGTTCTAAGGGAGCTGGATCAGTGTCAAGGACTCTCCACATGAAAATAAAGGGTGACTTAGTGATAGGATACTAGTCTCTGTGGCGTTATTTCAGTGGTAGTGTCACCTGGTTACAAGTCCCACCTGTTCCAGAGGTGTTTGGTAACTTCACTGAAAAGATTGACTACCAAGTATCCAGGAAAGGACAATTGATGGCAGCACTCTAATTCAACCATAAGCTGCCACCTAGATAAGGACAATAGAAACCACTACATGCAACAGTGTTGTACTCTTGGGTGCCTTCAATTTTCTCAAGGAATAGTCCCAGGCCACCATGAGGGAGAGATTCTGAATTCATTAAGACTGTCCACACATCCATCTCTAAAGAGGCCAATGAGCATCATGTTGAGACATTTCATTTGTTTCTGAGTAGCACCTGAAGGACTATCCTGCCGATGTCAGTTCTGTGCCTTCACATTCTTGCACACGTGACAGAAGGCACCACTTTTGAAAGTATCATTTCCTCTTCAAACAGGGGAGTGACCTTAGGATGGGCGCATGGATGGCACACAAAGGGTAAGAGCAGAAGCATATGTTGTGGAGCTGGAGTTTTAGCTGGTTTGTGGTTTTTTGTAGGCATAATTTTAAATGAAAATTATTTCTATTGCAAAACAAGTTTTCTGTGATCTTTTGTGTTAGTTTCATGCAAACAGCACTAACAACAAATCCTCCCACAAAACCGGCCACCGCATCAAGATGGATTCATTGCCACTGGATGTTTCTGGCAGTTTCAGTTTTTGCAGAGCTTGGAGAAAGCTCATCAAGTGAAAGGAATGACTCACTAATAGGTAACAATAGAAAAGTTTCATATAATTCTTTAAACAACATTTATTGAGTATCTAATTACTGTACACTAATACAATTGGAAAGGAATTCAGTATATTTTCTAAAATATATTCTTAGTAATTTAAAATCAGGTTACTCACATCATGATTTGACACTGTAATTTAAAATGTGTTTTTTTGTGTGGTTTCACCATTTCAGTTGTATTATTCAAACTTTACTGACTTCTCACTCTTTGAATATATCAAGGAATATTGAAGTGATTTTCAAAAATATTTTTGTTTTAAAGTGTTTTCTGACAGTGCTGGACCATGGCTATAGGCAAATAAGTTTGAACTGAAACTCCATGTTAGTGGGAGCGGCCAAACATACACTTTTCAAAAGGAGAGTATTTTGGCACCGATTTCACTCAAATCAGAGATTCCATCCATTGAGGGTGATCTTGAGACCTTTATTCAAGTGACATATCTAGCCCATACTATGTATTAATCAATTCCATAACATTGACTCATGTTATTGATCCAAACATATTACTAACCTGTGTAACATGATGTTCATCAAATACCAACAGGTCAGTCCTTCAAACCTTCTTCAGAGACTTACTTTGGAGGATGACACATTATCTAACTGATTCTTTTTAGCCTGAAGATTATCACAGAACTCTTGCTGCCTATTGCAGATCACACAAAGCAATAATATACACTCACCAGTTGCATCTTTGGCCAAGATTCCCTGGGCTTCCTTCACTGTTAACTTCAGGAAGACAGTGGGTGGCTGTGGAAGTGACAATAGAAAGCAAGAGAAGTCTCAGTAATACTGCCACAGCCAAATTACCTTTGAATTACAGCAGGCAATTCCCAATATTGTTTCTCACACAGTGTTACAATCTGGAATTCCCCAAATCTCTTGTCATGATTGCATCTTCAAAAGGCCAAGTGTAAACACACCAACAATCTCACACTCCTCAGGATAAACCCAACTGACATGCTCTACATCTCTCACTCACTCAACCTGATGAAGCTTGCATGTCTCACCATATCCTCCCACATTTCCCACATTGTAGACACAAAACTTTGTAGGTGCCCTTTTTGGGAAATCATAATACATGTTACAACAAACACCCCTGAAATTGTACTCCTTTCCATAAACAAAGTATTTGAGACTACTCAGCTCACCTTTAGCTGCTTGATCTGCTCCAGAATACCTCTGTGTTCTTCTTGGTCCATCTGGAAAGCCTAGAAATCGAGAGAAGCAAGAAATAGTCAAGCAGGTCATTGTGGGACATATGCTCATACGTTAATAGAACATAGAACAATACGGCACAGGAACTGGCCCTTTGGCCCATAATGTTGTGCCAAACATGATGCCATATTAAACTAATCTCTTCAGCCTGCCCTTGGTCCATATCCCACCATTCCTTGCATATTCATGTGCTTCTCTAAAAATCTTTTAAACAGCCCTATCGTACCTGCCTCTGCCACCACCCCTGGCAGCGTGTTCCAGACCCACAGCACTCCCTGGTTAAAAAACTTGCCCCTCATATCTCCTTTGAACTTCCCCCCTCTCACCTTAAATGCATGCCCCCTAGTATTAATATCTCACCTCTGGGGAAAAAGATTCCGACTGTCAACTATCTATGCTTCTCATAATTTAATAAACTTCTGTCAAGTCTCCCCTCAACCTCCACCACTCAAGAGAAAACAACCTGAGTTTTTCTACCATCTCCTTTATAGCTCATACCCTCTAATCCAGGCAGCATCTTAGTAAATGTTTTCTGCTCCCTCTCTAAAGCCTCCACATCCTTCCTGTAATGTGGTGACTAGAATATAATGCAATATCTAAGTGTGGCTTAATCAAAGTCTTGTGGAGGTGCAACATGACATCTTGACTCTTGTACTCCATTCCCTGACCAATAAAGGCAAGCATGCTGTATGCTTTCTTTACCACAGTTCAAGAACTAGGACAATACACCAGAAATCTGTTGCCTAATGATATTAAGAAACTGGGTTTTCATTATGAGAAAGATGTAATTTGAATATACATTCAGTCATAGAGTCATAGAGATGTACAGCATGGAAACAGACCCTTTGGTCCAACCTTATGTCTTCTGTTATGACAAGGGACAGACAGCCATATCAAATCTGTCTCCCTATCGTATTTCATAACACTCTAAAACTAAAAAACTCAATGACCATCAAAGATGACCCCAATGGTTCCTAAACCGACTTTTTGAATAACCAGTATCAGACTTTGTAAATAATTGATACGAGGCATCAAGTTTACAGTTGAAATAAAAGAATCTTATTAAGTCTATGATTTAAACCTAATCCTCTTTAATCCTAGGTCCCACTTTAACATACAGACAGACAGGCAAACACAATTAAGGGATAAATGAAAAGGAAAAGAATAAATAAAATGTACCTTGACAGTTACAAAGTCATAGTGATAAAGATGTACAGTACAGAAACAGACCCTTTGATCTAACTCGTCCATGCGGACTAGATAGCTTAAATTAATCTAGTCCCATTTACTGGTATTTGCACCATACCCTCTCAACCCTTCCCATACATTTACCCATCATGCTGCCTTTTAAACATAACTGTAACAGCCTCGACCACCTCCTCTGGTATCTCTTGCAATATATGAACCACCCTCTACATGAAGAAGTTGCCCCATCGGTATCTTTTAAATCTTTCTCCTCTCACCTTACACTTATGCCCTCTAGTTCTGGACTACCCCACCCCAGGGAAAAGACTTTGTCTATTTATCCTATCCATGCCCCTCATGATTTTATAAACCCCTATAAGGTCACACCTCAGCCTCTGATGCTCCAGGGAAAATTGCCCCAGCCTATTCAGCTTCTCCCTATAGCTCAAACCTCTAATCCTGGCAACATGCTTGCAAATCTTTTCTGAACTGTTGCAAGTTTCCCAATATTTTTCCGATAGCAAGGAGACCAGATGGATTATTCCAAAAGTGGCAGAACCAATGTCCTGTACAGCCGCAACATGACCTCCCAAACTCCTATACTCAAATGCACTGACCAATAAAGGCAAGCATACCAAACACCTTCTTCACTAACCTGCCTACCTGCAATTTCACTTTCAAGGAACTATGAAGATTAGATTAGATTCCCCTACAGTGTGGAAACAGTCCCTTCGGCCCAAACAGTCCACACTGACCCTCCGAAGAGTAATCCACCCAGACCCACTTCCCTCTGACTAAAGCACCTAACACTATGGGCAATTTAGTAGGTCACCTGACCTGCACATCTTTGGACTGTGGGAGGAAACCGGAGAACCTGGAGGAAACCCACACAGATACAGGGCGAATGTGCAAACTCCAACAAACAGTCGCCCGAGGCCAGAATCAAACCTGGGACCCTGGTGCTGTGAGGCAGCAGTGCTAACCACTGAGCTACCGGCCCACCTATTGGATGAACATGCATGAACGCGCACCCCAAGATCTCTTTGTTCAGCAACATTCCCCAGGACCCTACCATTCAGTGTATAGGTCCTGCTCTTATTTGCCCTACCAAAATGCAGCATCTCACATTTATCTGTCTATGATTCTAAACTCCATCTGCCACCTGTCAGTCCAGCTGATCAAGGTCCCATTGTACTCTGAGGCAACCTTCTTCGCTGTTTTCTACACCACCAATTTTGGTGTCACCTGCAAATTTACTAACCATATCTCCTATGTTCACATCCAAATTATTTATATAAATGACTAAAGTTCATTTAAGCTGTCTCCGCAATCAGTAACACAGGCACATGGGATTATATCTTGCTTGGTTTTTGAAGACACTGATGCATACAAATATCTTCCTGTAGCCAACCAGTAATATTCACTTAATTCTTGTAACTGAGATACTATTCACAGAACTTTCAGTAAACTGATAATGAGAGGAAAACCAGGAAACAATCAAACCCCTATCCTGTCACTTTCACAGAGACAATCCTTCTGACTAAACACCTTTCCAAAGAACCAGTTCAAACTTTAACCTTTCTACTCAAGTTAAAAATCACACAACACCAGGTTATAGTCCAATAACTCTGCATTGCTGCATATCCCAAAGCCTGCTGGAGAATGGTCACCTGAAGATCCGAGGCTGAATGTCCCTGACCGCTGAAGTGTTCCCTGACTGGGAGGGAACATCCTGTCTGGTGATTGTTGCGCGGTGTCATTCATCTGTTGTTGTAGCATCTGCTTGGTCTCACCAATATATCATGCCTTGGCTGGGTCACATGAGTATCTGCCGCATGCGTGGTGGGGTGTGTACGCACATGTAATAGTAGTATCCATGTTGATATTCTGACATGTCTTGCAGTGGTTGTCATGACAGGGTTGTATGGTGTTGTGGACAATGTTGTCCTGAAGGCTGGGAAGTTTGCTGCGAACAATGGTCTGTTTAAGATTTGGCAGTTGTTTAAAGACATGAAGTGGAGGTGTAGAGAAGGTCTTGGCGAGGTGCTCATCCTCATCAATAATGTGCTGCAGGCTGCGAAGAACATGGCGTTGTTTCTCTACTTCTGGGAAATACTGAATAATAAAGGGTACCCTATCGGTCATATCCCATGTCTGCTCCTGAAGGTGTCATTACTGTGTCTCGATGTGGCACGTCAGAACTGACGATCGATGACTTGAGCATCATACCCTGTTCTAAACAGGGTGTCCTCCAGCACCTTCAGGTGTCCGTCACATTCATCCTCAACTGAACAGATCCTGCGTATACGTACGGCTTATTCATTGGGGATGGCTGTTTTCATATGTTTAGGGTGAAAGCAAGAGAAGTGCAGCATTGTGAGGTTCTCCTTGGGCTTACAAACAAGCTGCTGCTCACAGTTCAAAGGTTACCTTCAGCTCTTTGCTCACAGTTCCAAACCAAACAATATAAATAAAATTAAATAAAGAGAAAACAGTGAGAGTTCTAACACATTGGATAACAAGAGGTTACATTGAAATTGCAATGGGCCATGAACAGGTCAGAGTTGGAAATGCAGTGTACCTGACACTAATTATAAATAGGTTGTTTCTGTGCCTTGACATTCATGTAACTGTAGTACCAATACTTTTCAGCATTGCATCCAAAATGCAAAGTGCAGTTTGTAGCGATAATGAATTTAGAGATTACTAACAGAATATTGTTCAGGGTGTAATATATACTTAATGGTAGTGTCCTGAATGCATTGCCAAACAAAGAGACCTTGGGATGCAGGTTCATAGTTCCTTTGAAGGTGGAGTTGCAGGTAGACAGGGAAGTGAAGGCAGTGTTTGGTGCACTCACCTTTATTGGTCAGTGCATTGAGTAGGAGAAAGTGAGAACTGCAGATGCTGGAGATCAGAGCTTAGAAATGTGATGCTGGAAAAGCGCAGCAGGTCAGGCAGCATCAAAGGAACAGGAGAATCGACGTTTCGGGCATAAGCCCTTCTTCAGGAATTCTTCAGGAATTGTAGAATTTCTATGATTCTAAGATATACTTGATCTTTGCCTTCCCTAGTGATTCACTAAGGAAGTGAAGTCTTCATCTACCTTAAATAAATTTTTTTTCGAAAAAGACTTCTTTGCTGGATAGGACCTCCATCCAATACTATACACCAGCTACATTGACGACATTTTCTTCCTCTGGACCCATGGCGAGGACTCACTGAAACAACTACACAGTGATATCAACATGTTTCATCCCACCATCAGACTTAACACAGACTACTCTTTAGAATCAGTCCCATTCTTGGACACATGCATCTCCATCAAGGACGGTCACCTCAGTGTCTCACTCTCCTGCAAGCCCATAGATAATCTCACAATGCTGCACTTCTCTAGCTTCCACCCTAAACAAATTAAAACAGCCATCCTCTACAGACAAGCCCTACGCACACACAAGATCTGTTCAGGTGAGGAGGGACCTTACAAACACCTGAAGGTGCTGAAGGATGCCCTCATTAGAACAGGATATGATGCTCAACTTATTGATCACCAGTTCTGACATGCCACAGCGAGAAACACCTAATGAAGGAAGTGAACCTTTCATTTGGATCAATTTCTGGTAATTTCATCATTACAGTGATGGAACGTCCACTGCTAAGACAGAATTCTCTTTACCTCAAAAACAAATGTGCAAGTCTCAAAGAAAATAAACTATAATTAAGGACAACAGCCAGCCTGCCTCAGAAAATAACCCTGTCAAAATTAATTATTTTGGAAAGTTGAATTTTCAGTGTATTTGTTGTATATGTTACGTCATATATTTGGGAGTATTCTGAAATTGCCAGAAACCATGTTATCAAGTCCTTATTCGTTGAGTCATAGAGTCCTACAGCACAGAGACAGGTCGACCAAAATGTTCATCAACGCTAACCCCATTTCCCTGTACTTGGCCCATATCCTTCTAAACATTTCCTATCCATGTATTTGTCTAAATGCCTTTTAAATGTCGTTAATGTACCTGCCTCAACCACTTCCACTTGTAGCTCATTCCATGTGTGTAACACCTTCTGTGTAAAAAAGTTGCCCCTTAGGTACCCTTTTATTCTTTCCCCTCTAACCTTAAACTGATGCTCTCTAGTCCTTGCTTCATCAACTACAAATTTACTAATCATACCTTGTACATTCTCATCCAAATTATCAATATAGATAACAAACAGAATGGGCCGAACACTGACCCCTGAGGTACATCACTAGTCACAGGCCTCCAGTCTGACAGCATCCTTTCACTATTACCCACTGTTTCTTACCATCAAGCCAATTGCGTATCCAATTTGCCAGCTCCCCTTGGATTCCATATGATCTAACCTTCCAGAGCAGCCTACCATGTGGAACCTTAACAAAGACCTTACTGAAATCCATATCAACCTTGTCTACCTCCCTGCCCTTGTCAAATTTGCTGGTCACTTCATCGAAGAACTCTAATAAATTTGTGAGGCATGATCTCCCACACGCAAAGCCATGCTGACCATTCCTAATCGAATCCTGTCTTTACAAATGCATGTATATCTTATCTCTCAGAATCTTCTCTAGTAACTTAACTACCACAGATGTTAGGCTTACTGGTCTATAGTTCCCAAGTTTTTCTTTGCAGCCCTTCTTGAAAAAGAATACAACATTCGCTACCCTCTAGTGTTTCGGGACCTCATCCATGGTTAATGATGATGGAAAAGTATTAGCCACGGCGCCTGCAATGTTTTCTCTCAACTCTTGCAGTTTCATACATTCTAAAACACCCAACAGCACCTCTACTGTGATATGGACTGTCCCCAAGATATGATCACTAACTTCCCTAAGTTCCCAAGTCTTTACGTCTTTCTCCATGGTAAACACAGAGGAGAAATATTCATTGAGGACCTCGCCCATCCCCTGTGGTTCAATACATACATGTCCACTTTGGTCCTTGAGGGAGTCCTATTTTCTCTCTAGTTATTCTTTTGCCTTTAATATACTTAAAGAACCTCTTTACATGTTGATGTTTCCTCAGACAAGGCCAGTGAATCTGTATTGTATCCTCTCTAAAGTTTTTATGTTCTTCCTATGGTGTGGAGCCCAGTGCAGCATACAATGCTGACCTCTTCAGCATGTACATAGATGACTGGCTCTGGTAGCTTTCCATTAGATCTGCCAAACAACCCATTTAGTTTATGTTGCCCACATCTGATCAATGAGAAACCAAAGCAAACATTTCTGGTGAATCTGATAAACTGACACCTGAGTTACAACCAAGTTGTTGGCACATGTATGTATAGTGTTGGTTCAACAGGTGTGGCTCAGTAGCTTCTCTGTGGGTAGCCCTCTCATGGAATCACTGAGGTGGTGCAAAACTATATGAGAGGTCAACTTTCAGATGAGGCATTGATTAAGGTCTGGTCTATCCTCTCTGGTGGATGTGCATTCTCTCAGTGCTTGGCTAATATTTATTTCTCACAAAAGAACCAGCCATTTATTTAATTGCTGTTAATGGATTGCTGCTGTGTGCCATGTTTCCTAGAACAATGATGAACCTCCAATTAGCTGTAAAGTGCATGAGACATCCTGAAGTTCATGAACAGCAAAGTATGAATGCAATTCTTTCTCTTTTCACCCATTGAATCTGCAGGAAACCATGTTAATGTATTTCAGTATCATTCTGCTGAGAAGGTAAAATATATTGAGTTAGCTTACTCACATTCTGCAGGTAAAGAAGGAGCTCTTTCTCGTCTGCATTGTGGGATGCTGAAGCTTTACCATTGCGATGAACAAAGGTATACAAGGCTTCTTCGTATAACAAATGTAACTGAATAGAACGAAAAGAAAATTACTGTCAGCTTCTGAAGAACAATCAAGCAGCAGTATTGCAAAATATCCAGTGTCCAGGGTTTTCGTGTTCAGTATTGTCATGTTCAATGCTCTCGTTCAGTGTCCCCATGCTCAGTATTCAGTATTTTCATGTTAACTATTCGCCTGCCCAGTGTTCTTGTGGTCAGTGTTTTTTGTGATCGAGGTTCAATATTCTTATGCTCAGTGTTGTGTTCCTTGCACAGTGTCTTTGTGCTCAGTGCTCCACGTTCAGTGGATTTTTCAGATCTTCAAACAAGCTCAGGCCAGAACTCTTGGTTACTGTTAAACAATGTTTATGAATGCACTGTATATGATGGTAAGGGTACAGAACAGCACACTTTGAAGTGTACAGGCTACAACCTTTTAGCAGAGTACCAGCACAGTACAGGGGTCACAGTTACATACAACTTACCTCAGAGGGTCACACCATATTTATTAAACCCTATCTCTAAACATTTAGTTGGAGAGCAGGGCAAATTCTGCAATTGACGTATTAGAAAATCCTGGGCAAATCCTGTTCCTTTTCATCATTTAGTGGCTGTAATGGAAGGTGATTGTGTGAATGCCTTATTTCATCAGGCCAGAAATACAACTATTACAACTGATACAGGGACAGTGTGGGTAAGTGGTGTTGAAATGCCCATCAGCCTTGATTGAATGGCGGGGTGGACTTAATGGTCCAATTGGCCTTACTTCCACTCCTATGTCTTACGGTTTTATGGTTATTGAAAATAAGCAGCAAAGATGTGGCAAGGTGGGTGGAATGCAGGTAAGGATGGGATGGGAGAAGATGATGGAATGTGAGACTTCGAGGGGACAGTAGGGATTTCCTATTCCTTCCTCCCAAAAAGCTGAAATATAGAGGTGAGCTGAGACAGTAACTGTCTTTGACATCAAGGCTGTATTTGACCAAGTGTGGCATCAAAGAGCCCTAGCAAAACTGGTATCAATGGGAATCGGGGACAAGCTTTCCACTGTCATACCTCGCAAATAGGAAGATGGTTGTGATTGCTGGACATCAATGACCTCAGTCGAGAGTGTGGTGCTAGAAAAGCACAGTAGTGCTGGTGATTCCTGATGAAGGGCTTATGTCTGAAACATCAATTCTCCTGCCCCTCGGATGCTGTTTGACCTGCTGTGCTTTTCATGCATCACACTCTCGACTCTGATCTCCAGCATCTGCAGTCCTCACTTTCTAATACGTCAATGATCTCAGCTCCAGGACATCACTACAGGAGTTCTTAAGGGTAGCATATCAGGCCCAACAATCTTCAGCTGCTTCATCAGTGACATTCCCATCATAAGGTCAGAGGTGTGAAAGTTCACTGATGGATGTTCAGCATCATTAGTGACTCTTCAGCTACTCTTCACAAGCAGTCAGTGTCTATATGCCAGGCTTGAGCTGTAGAGTGGCAAGTAACAATCACACCACATAAATGTCAGGCAATGACCATCTCCAATCAGAGACAATCTAATCACTGCCCTTGATATTCAACAGCATTAGCATCAGTGAATCCCCCACTATCAACATCCTGGGGGTCAACATTGACCAGAAATGAATCTAGATCAATGATGCAAATAATATGGATACAAGAGGAGCTTGCAACGAGTAAATCACCTCCTGACTCTCTAATGTCTGCCCACTACCTACAAAGCACAAGTGAGCGGATTTGGTGGTACTCTGGTTATGTCACTAGATTAGGTCTAACAGTCTGGGAGAGTGTGCTTGAATTATGGCAAATCTTGCAAATAGATTTCAATTTCAGAAAAAATCTAGAATTAAAAGCTACCCAGTGGTAACCATTGTTGTAAAATCCCATATTGTATGTTAATATCTTTTAGGGAATAAAATGGCTGTCTTTACCTCGTCTGACCTACAAGTGATTGCCCTCTGAAATGGCCCTAGTCAGCCACTCAGTTCAAGGGTGAATAGGGATAGGTTTCAAATGCTGGCCCAGCCAGAAATGTGCACATTCCATGAGAACATTTTTAAAACATCAGCAGTGTGATGGAATACACTCCACTTGCCTGGATGAGTGCAGCTCCAACACCACTCAAGAAGCACGACATCATCCAGGTCATGTATCACAAAATATTAGTATATAGGTACAGTAAGTAATTAGGAAGGCAAAAGGAATGGTATCACTTTGTGAGGGGAATTCAATACAAAGGAAGGACAAATTGATATGGCTAGTCCACTTCTATTTCTGGTGATTGGTAAGCCCCAAGATGTTGCCAGTATAGGTTCAATGATGGCAATGCCATTGAATGTCAAGGAATGACAGTTTGATTCTCTTGTTGGAAATTATCATTGCCTGACATTTGTGTGGCATGAATACTCCTTCTGGACATCCCCACTTCTGACCTTATGAAAGTGAAGCAGCTGAAGCTGGTTGGCCTAGGACACTCCACTGAAGAACTCCTGCAGAGACAGAATATAGAACAGGACAGCACAGTACAAGCCCTTCAGCCCTCAATGTTGTGCCGACCTTCTATCCGACTCTAAGATCAAACTAATCTACATACCCTTAATTTTATTATCATCCATGTGCCTATCCAAGAATTGCTTAAATTTCCCTAATGTATCTGACTCTACTACCACTGCTGGCAGTGCATTCCACGCACCTACCACAACTCTATCAAGTCATCTCTCACCCTTCTTTGCTCCAATGAGAAAAGCCCTAGCTCCCTCAACCTTTCTTCATAAGACATGCCTTCCAGTTCAGGCAGCATCCTGGTAGATCTCCTCTGCCCACATCCTTCCTATAATGAGGTGACCAGAACTGAACACAATATGCCAAGTATGGTCTAACCAGGGCTGTATAGAGCTGCAGCCTATCCCCCTGCTAATGAAAGCCAACACACTATACGCCTTCTTAACAACCCTCTCAACTTAGGTGGCAACTTTGAGGGATCTATTGAGGGACATGGACCCCAAGATTGCTCTATTCCTCCACACTGCCAAGAATCCTGCCTTTATCCCTATAATCTGCAATTAAATTCCACCTTCCAAAGTGAATCACATTTTTCCAAGTTGAATTCCATCTGCCACTTTTCAGCCCAGCTCTGCATCCTGTCAATGTCCCATTGCAACCTACAACAGCCCTCCACACCATCCAAAACTCCACCAACCTTCATGTTATTGGCTAACTTACTAATCCACTCTTTCACATCCTCATCCAAGTCATTTATAAAAATCACAAAGAGCAGAGGTTCCAGAACAGAGGAACACCACTGGTCACCGAGCTCCAGGCTGAATACTTACCATCTAGTACCACCCTCTATGTTCTATGGATGTCTTGGAGCTGAGATGATTGACCTCCAAGAGTCACAATCATCTTCCTTTTTGTGAGGTAAGTCTTTGAGAGTTTTGTCCTTGATCCACCACCCATTTCCCTGATAGTTATTAACTTTTTCCTGAAAGCTTTCCCAGCCCTGCTAATGAACTGATTAGCCTGTCTCTGACATATCTGTCCTTCTTCCCTTTTGATCAAGGATATAATACTTGCAATTCTCCAGTCTTCCGGCAGCACCCCTGAATCTAATTCAAATTCATTGTTCATAAATAGTAATAAATTCATTCATTCATCAAGATAATACACAAGCAACATTTGATAGTATTGTGCTGAGGAATCAATAAACAATTAAATAGTCACTTGAGAATGAAAGAAAAGAGGGTGCCTGCAAGGTTCTTAGGAAAAAGCTGGATGGTGTGTATTAAGCTGGTTGGTTTTTTTGATCCAATTTCAGAAAGTGGATTGTAAAGAAGATCTGGTTGCTGAGTTGGAACAACATGTGACCAATGTCATTTCTGGTTAAAAACTGAGGCATTGGAGATGTGAAAAGATAGATGGAAGTACAGAAGTTGTCAGTGTCAGAATGCAAGCATCAGTTTAACAAAATATTTCACACCCAAAAGCACTCCTGTGGAGACTGTTATTGCAGCCAGTCAGTAACCAGTGTTCACCCTACAATTGTGCATTATCAAAGCTAGTTGTCGCTTGACTATGAGACGAAATTGTTGCTTCAACCATTGCAAAATTGAGTCAAATAATTCATTGTGGACAGACAAAATGAGAAAGCTCAATGGAAAATGTCTTGGTGCCCTACACAGTTGAGCTACTATAATCATCTGAAAGACACTTTCTGTAGCCACTAACTCCTCAACTCAGGGTAAGATGAAGAACCAATACCCACAAACGGAGCTGCATCAGGACATTATTTAAATGAGCCATAACACACTGCATCACCCAGGAACTACAAGAAGCTGAGGTAAAACACCTATATAACGTATTCAGGAACAGCGGGTACCCAATAAGCGCAGTCCGCTAATTCCTAAACGACAGACCTAAAGAAGAAAACAGTACACACCCAGAGAGTCTAGCTACCCTGCCATATATTAAAGACATCTTGAAGATGATGACCAGACTACTCCGGCCCTTAGGCATCATGGTAGCCCACAAACCTACTACCACACTGAAACAGCTCCTGATGAATTTAAAGGAACTCATATCCACAGCCAGAAGAACAAACGTCATATACAAAATACCCTGCAAGGACTGCAACAAACATTACATTGGACAGACGGGCAGGAAACTAGCCACCAGGATACATGAGCACCAACTATCCACCAGAAGACATGACCAACTGTCACTAGTATCCATACACACTGACGAAGAGGGACACCAGTTCGACTGGGACAATACATTCATCCTGGGACAGGCTAAACAAAGACATGCATGGGATTTCCTAGAGGCCTAGCATTCAAACTGGAACTCCATTAATAAATGTATCGATTAGGGCCTCATTTACCAACCTCTCAAAAAAAAACTGGAAGTGATATCACCCTCAACCTCAGAGCAAGACACATAAACAACAAGTGGGACAGTACACCAGCTTCATCGCAGGCTCACTGATGATGTTACTGAGCATGGTGACAAAACATCTGAAAGCAAATTACCAGCTCAGTGAGCAAACTTACATCCTGAAGGAAAAACATTTGGTGGTACAATACATCCCCACATCTACTGGTGTAAGGTTTGCATCCGTTTTCTGTAGAAAATTATACAGAACAGACAACACAGATTTAGGCCATTCAGCTCATATTATTGTTAATATTCTGAACAATCTTCACCCACATCCTATATTTCAGCATATCAATATATTCCATGCCAACATTGGAAACCTCAATATCCTTTTATGACCGATGAAAAATCAGCTGATTGTATGAAAATCTTTCCATATTTTACCATTACAAACATTGTGACTTAACTTGCTGTAAGGAAAATACAGTTGTCATGCAGAGCATAATGCAAGGCTGCATGCAGGTCTACAATGGCCACGGACCATAAGACCATATTAGATACGAGCACAGTTAGGCAATTCGGCCCATCAAGTCTACTCTACTATTCAATCATGACTGGTATGTTTCTCAACCCCATTCTCCTGGATTCTCCCCATAACTAGGGTGGCATGGTGGCTCAGTGGTTAGCACTGCTGGCTCACAGCACCAGGGACCCAGGTTCGATTCCAGCCTTGGGCAACTATCTGTGTGGAATTTGCACATTCTCCCCATGTCTGCATGGGTTTCCTCCGGGAGCTCCAGTTTCCTCCCACAATCCAAAGATGTGCAGGTTAGGTGAACTGGGCATGCCAAATTGCCCAAAGTGTTCAGGGTAGACTAGGTGCATTAGTCAGGAGTAAAAAGAGGTTGGGATGGGTTACTCTTCGGAGGGTCGGTGTGGGCTTGTTGAGCTGAAGGGCCTCTTTCCACACTGTAGGGATTCGACAATAACCCTTGATCCCCTTACCAATCAAGAACCCATCTCTATCTTAAATACGCTCAATGACTTGGTCTCCACAGCCCTCTATGTCCATGAGTTCCACAGATTAATCACTTCAGGCTGAAGAAATCTGTTCTCATCTCAGTTCTTAAGGGTCATCCCTTCACTTGAGGCTGTGCCCTCAGGCCTTAGTCTCGTCTACTAGTGGAAAGATCTTCTCCACATCCAATCTATCCAGTTCTCTCAGTATTCTATAGGTTTTAATGAGATTTCCACCATCCATCCTTCTAAACTTTTTCCACGTATGGAGTCAGCTATTACGAGGGGGCATAGCTTTAAATTAAGGGGTGGTAGGTATAGGACAGATGTTAGGGGTAGGTTCTTTACTCAGCGAGTCGTGAGTTCATGGAATGCCCTGCCAGTAGCAGTAGTAGACTCTCCCTTTTTATGGGCATTTAAATGGGCATTGGATAGGCATATGGAGGATAGTGGACTAGTGTAGGTTAGGTGGGCTTGGATCGGCGCAACATCGAGGGCCAAAGGGCCTGTACTGCGCTGTATTTTTCTATGTTCTATGTTCTACGTTCTACTCCATCGAGTATAGACACAGAGTCCTCAACCATGTCTTATATGACAAGCCCTTCAACTCCAGAAGCATTCTTGTAGACCTTTTCTAGACCTCCTCCCACACCAGCACATCCTTTCTTAGGTATAGGACCCAAACCTGCTCACAAAAGTCCAAAACCAATCTGACCAGAGCCTTATACAGCCTCAGCAATACATCTCTGCTCTTGTATTCCAGCCCTTTTGAGATGAATGCAAACATTGCATTTGCTTCCTAACTGCCACCTAAATCTCCATGTTAATCTTCAGAGAATCCTGAGATAGGTCTCTCAAGTCCCTTTGTGCTTCAGATTTCTTAAGTCTTTGCCCATTTAGAAAATAGTCTTTACCTTGATTCTTCCTACAAAAGTGCATAATCTCACATTTTTCCATATTGTATTCCATCTGCCACTTCTTTGCCCACACTTCTAGCCTGTCCAAGTTCTTCTGCCGCTTCCCCACTTACTCAATACTACCTGTCCCTCCCCCTATTTTTGTGTCATCTGCAAACTCAGCAACAATGCCTTCAGTTCCTTCATCAAGATTGTCAATGTAGAACGTGAATATTCTCCCCGTGTCTGCGTGGGTTTCCTCCGGGTGCTCTGGTTTCCTTCCACAATCCAAAGATGTGCAGGTTAGGTGAATTGGCCATGCTAAATTGCCCATAGTGTTCAGGGATGTGAGGTTAGGTGCATCAGTCAGGAGTAAATGTAGAGAAATAGGATTTTGGAATGGGTCTGGAACTGTTCAGAGGTCCATGTGGACTTGTTGGGCCAAATGGTCTGTTTCCACACCGTAGGGATTTTATAATTCTATGAATAGTTGTGGTCCCAACATGGATCCCTGTGGAACTCCACTAATCACTGGTTGCCAGCCTAAAAAAAAACCCTTTATTCATACCATTTGCTTTCCGCCAGTCAGCCAATCCTTTTTCTAACCCAGTACCTTGTCCCTAATACCATGTGTTCTCATCTTATTTAGCAGTCTCCTGTGTGGCATCAAAGGCCTTCTAAAAATCCAAATAGATCATGTCCACTGGCTCTCCTTTGTCTAACTTGTTTGTTACCTCAAAGAATTTTAACAAAGTTGTCAGGCGTGACCTCCCCTTGACAAAGCTGTACTGACTCCTCCCTATCTATCATGGACTTCCAAGTATTCCACAATCTCATTCTTAATAATGGACTCTAAAATCTTACCAATTTTAGTCTGATTACCGAAATCAGGCTAACTAATCTCCTGTCTTATGCCTCTCTCCTTCCTAAACAGGAGTATTACATTACCTATTTTACAGTCCTCTGGGACCCTCCCTGGCTCCAATGATTCTTGAAAGATCACCATCAATACCTCTACAATTTCTTCAGCTCTCCCCTTCAGAGCACTGGGGCATATTCCATTTGATCCAGGTGATTTATCCACCTTCAGCCCTTTCAGTTACCCCAGTATCTTCAACTTAGTGATGGCCACTACAGTCACCTCTGTCCCCTGACAGTCTTAAAGTTCTGGTGTCTTCCACCTTGAAGACTGATGAAAAATACCTATTCAATTCCTCTGGCATTTCTCTGACCCCATTACTAATTTTCCAGTCATCCAATATTTACTGTTGCCTCTCTCTTAATATTTAGATGTCTAAATAAAAACTGTTGCAATTTCTTTTATATTACTAGCTAGCTTAATCTTATATTTCATCCTCTCTCTCTCTCCTTATTGCTTTTTTTATCCTCTTTTTAAAAGTTTCCCAATCCTCTGCTTCCCACCAATCATCATCTTATTTTTTGCTTTTGTGCTGTCCCTGACTTCTGTCATCAACCACAGTTGCCTCATCCTCCCCTTAGTATGTTCTTTCTTCCTTTGGATGAATTTCTGCTGTGCCTCCCGAATTACCCCCAGCAACTCCTGCCATTGCTGCTCCACCATCTTCCCTGCTAGGCTCCCCTTTCCAATCCAATCTGGCCACTTGGTCTCTCATGTCTTTTTACCTACCCTTACTCAATTGTAATAGTATTATATTTGATTCCAGCTTCTCCCTCTCAAGCTGCAGGGTAAATTCTATCATATTATGATTACTGCTCCTTGGTGTTCCTTCGCCTTAAGCTCTCAAATAAAGTCTGCCACATTACACATCACCACCAAATCTGGAAATGCCTGTTCCCGACTGGGCTCTCCAACAATCTGCTCCAAAAAACCATCTTGTATGTGAGAGGTAATTTCGGTTTAAACTTTAAGATGTGCCTGGACCACAGACTGGTCTATAATAAAAGACAAAACTTTTGTTTCTTTTCTAGAACATTTTATATACTCAAAAGTAGAATAGTTTAAATTGTGCAGAATGCTGACAATTTGTGAGCAGAGTAAAAACAAACAGGCCCTTGATTGATTAACACAGGCGGGAAGGATGAGTCCTTGACTGATAAGACTCCAGGATAGGGGAACGACTTGAGACACCTGTTTCAGATTAAAGCCTTTGACTGATAAGACTACAGGGCGAGAAAAACAACAAACTTTGGAGACTCTGGAGCCTTTTGTTGCAGACTTTGTGATAAAAATAATGATGTTTTTAAGAATGTGAACCTCATGGCTCGTTAGAGCCAGGGAGGGGAGGGTCTGGAGACATTTGTTGCAGACTTTGTGATAAAAATAATGATGTTTTTAAGAATGTGAACCTCATGGCTCGTTAGAGCCA
>NC_057733.1:2794285-2801316 GCF_004010195.1 Chiloscyllium plagiosum
GACAGGGACTGTATATCGACGGGTCCTCCCGGTGCATCAGTGGAGTACGATACAGTGGCTATGCTGTCATAGATGGTGCAACGAAACGGGCGATTGAGTCCGGACGACTGCCCGGGAAGTGGCCGGCCCAATCCTGTGAGTTGTACGCCCTCCAGAGGGCCCTGAAGCTGTTGGAAGGGAAAGTGGGGGCCATATATACTGACTCAAAGTATGCATACGGAGTCGTTCATACTTTCGGGAAAATCTGGAAAGAGCGAGGATTGATAACTTCCCGGGGAAAGGAATTAGCTCACGAACAAATGATCAGCCTAACGTTGGAAGCCCTGGCGTTACCTACGGGACTTGCAGTAGTCCATGTACCCGGTCACCAGAAGGGGTCGGCACCGGAAGCGGTGGGAAACCGGCTGGCAGACGAGGAGGCCAAGCGGGCGGCGGTCGGAAAATCCGTCCAATTGTTAACGTTAATACCGTTGAGGGAGGGCTCGCTAAACAACCCGTCTTCACCCAGGGGGAAATTGTTAAAATGGATCAATTGGGTGCCCGGCTAGATACTAACGGGAAGTGGACGGTTCCTGATGGGAGACAAGTACTGAACAAACCGATCACCCGGGGTATTCTGCACCGATTACACCATCAGACCCACTGGGGGGTGCAAGCCATGTGTGATACAATCCTGAGAGACTATGTATGCAGGGGGATATACACATTAGCCCAACAAGAGGTAGTCGGATGCCCCACTTGCCTGCGTATTAATCAGAAAGCCATGCGTTCTATGCCAGCTGGTGGTCAGCCCCTAGCGATTAGGCCATTTCAGAGGATCCAAGTTGACTTTACGGAATTACCCCCAGTACAGAGATGGAAATATCTGTTAGTAATAGTAGACCATTTCACTCACTGGGTAGAGGCTTTCCCAACTGCCAAAGACGATGCACCAACCGTGGCCCGACTGTTGTTAGAGAACATAATCCCGAGATATGGCATAATGGAATCTATTGACTCCGATTGCGGGACGCATTTTATTTCTAAGCTACACCATTTGATCTGTAATGCCCTGGGTATCCGATGGAAATTCCACACACCCTGGCATCCTCAGAGTTCGGGTCGTGTTGAGAGAATGAATGGCACGCTCAAGACCCAATTGACTAAGCTGATGTTAGAAGCTAAGTTACCCTGGCCAAAGTGCCTGCCCATTGCCCTATTGAGGATACGTACGGCACCTCGCCGAGATGTTGGGGTTTCCCCCTATGAAATGCTCTTCGGATTACCGTATTGGAGTAAGGTTGATGGATGTCCCACTCTACAAGGGGGGGGTGTATTTATCCGAACCTATTTACTGGCCTTATCCCGTTCTTTTGCAGAACTCCGGAGGAAAGGTCTCCTGGCTCAGACTCCGCCGCTCGACTTCCTCCTGCATAAGGTGGAGCCCGGAGATTGGATACTTGTTAAGACCTGGAAGGCCGAAAAGGTCCAGCCGCGGTGGGAAGGACCGTTCCTGGTTCTGTTAACAACTGAGGCAGCTGTTCGAATGAAAGAAAAAGGGTGGGTCCACGCAAGAAGGATAAAGGGGCCTGTTCCGCCTGAAGAAGAAAGCACCTGGACATGCGAGCAAGGGGACAAGCCGTTGTCGGTAAAACTGAAAAGACAGCAATAATGAACTCTACTTGGACTGTATTGGTGGGGATATTGATCAGTTTACTCCTGTATGTGGGGGAGGGTGAGGGGAGATGTGACAAATGTCGAACTACAGTAAGACTTGGGATTCGAATCTATTCGGGATCATTTGTGTCCCATTCCTATGTGGACGATAGGTGTTACGATGTGAGTGCACGGCGTTGCTGGTGGTTGGGGGCGGCATGATTCTTCTTCTCGTATTACCCTGCCTAACTCCCTGTATTCAGTTTTTAATTCAGAAAAATATTTCCCGACTCCAGGCAGTGGTGGTTCCACAACATGGGACGCGGGAACTTAAAGTGATGTTGCTGCGAAAGACCAAGGATTTCCCGGGCCCTTGAGGGAAGGGGGGGGGGCTTATCTTGGTCAGGCACATCTTAAAGAAAGAAAAGGGTGGAATTGTGAGAGGTAATTTCGGTTTAAACTTTAAGATGTGCCTGGACCACAGACTGATCTATAATAAAAGACAAAACCTTTGTTTCTTTTCTAACAACCATTTTATATACTCAAAAGTAGAGTAGTTTAAATTGTGCAGAATGCTGACAATTTGTGAGCAGAGTAAAACAAACAAGCCCTTGATTGATAAACCATTGACACAGGAGGGAAGGATGAGTCCTTGACTGATAAGACTCCAGGATGGGGGAACGACTTGAGACATCTGTTTCGAGATTAAAGCTTTTGACTGATAAGACTACAGGGTGAGAAAAACAACAAACTTTGGAGGCTCTGGAGCCTTTTGTTGCAGACTTTGTGATAAGAATAATGATGTTTTTAAGAATGTGAACCTCATGGCTTGTTGGTGCCAAGGAGAGGAGGGACTTGTCCTATATATAATGGAGACTTTGTAAGCCTCAGCGTGCCTTTTCTTTAAGGGTGCCCGACTCTGCAGACTTGACTTGTTAATAAAACTTTGTTTTCCTGAATTTGTCTAGAGCGATTATTGAGAAGCGATTTTCGTTTCTAACATTGTAGACATTTTAAAAGTTCTTTTTCTTGAGATCTGCTACCAATCAAATTTTCCCAGTCCACCTGCGTATTGAAGACTCCCATAAGTATTGTAATATTTATATGTCATTTCTCTCTCCTGATTTATCTTCCTCCCCACATCCTGGCTACTGCTCGGAGGACTGCCGTGCAGAGCATGTTGCAGCCCTGCACAATGGTTTACAACAGTCATGGAAAGCATAATGCAGGCCTGCATACATTGCTACAGCAATTATGCACAGCATAATGCAGGCCTGCATACAGGTCCACAACAGCCATGCACAGCATAATACAACCCTGCAGCCAGGTCATGCAAAAGTCACACACAGCATAATGCAGTCCTGCATGCAGATCTGATTGAGGAGGGTTTGAGATTTAGAATCAATTTGGAAATCTTGCTAAGAAGGACAAAACTTGAAACTCCAGGAATGTTTTCAGTCAGATGAGGAGACATGCATCATATGTATCATATTCCTTCTGTATCATAATCCAGTGAGCTGTCCATCGCCCCATTCATTCCTGGCAGTTAATGACCACAGCTGAAAATGTTGCTGGAAAAGCGCAGCAGGTCAGACAGTATTTAAGGAGCAGGAGAATCGAAGTTTCGGGCATGAGCCCTTCTTCAGGAATGAGGAAAGTATGCCAGGCAGGCTAAGATAAAAGGTAGGGAGGAGGGACTTGGGGGAGAGGCGTTGGAAATGCGATAGGTGGAAGGAGGTTAAGGTGAGGGTGATAAGGTGAGGGTGATAGGCTGGAGTGGGAGTGGGGGTGGGGGCGGAGAGGTCAGGAAGAAGATTGCAGGTCCACCTCAAACAAGATAGAATTGAACCATCTCCACTTCACATTCAACACCATCACCATCACTGAATCGCTCACTATCAAAATCCTTTTTTTATTCATTCAGAGCCATATGTGCTTTGCTTGAGGAGTTAGCATTTATTTCCCTTTCCTAATTACTCCTGAGAAGGAGGTGGTGAGCTGCCTTCCTGAACCGTTGTGGTCAATGTCCTGTAGATAGACTCATAATGCTTTTATAAACAGAGGTCTGGGATTTTGACCCAGAAGGAATGACAATATATTTTCAAGTCAGGATAATAAGTGACTTGGAAGGGAACTTGCAGGTGGTGGTGTTCCTATGTATCTGCTGATCTTGTCTTTCTTGGTGGTGTGTGGTCATGGATTTGGAAAATGCTGAGTAAGCAGACTTGGTGAAAGGGGGAGTGATTAGATGTTTGTGAATGTAGCACCAATCAACTGGGCTGCTTTGTCTTGGATGGTGTCACGCATGTCGAATGTTGTTTGAGCTGCACACAACCAGGCAATAGGGGAGTATTCTGTCACACTCCTGACTTGTGCCTTGTAGATGGTGGACAGGCTTTGGAGAGATAGATGACTTACTCACTAGAGGATTCCTCACCTCTGGCCTGGGAACTTTCCATTGACTGTAAGAAGAGGTCAGAGGCAGGGAATTCTGCCTCCCATCTCCCCCATGGCTGTATGTCACCTACAAGGCACAATAAAGGTGTGATGGATGGCTGCAGCTCCAACAGCACTTAAGAAGCTCAACATCATTCAGGATAAAGTAACCTGCTTGATTGGTATCCCATCCAGCTCTTTAAACAATCAGTTTCTATATCATCAAGGTCCATTGAGAAGGTGAACTGCAGTAATTTGCTATTGTTCCCTCAAAATCACTCTCCAAATATGCAAAGTCCAACAATGTGAATTCCAGAAGGTCAAGGGCAGCAGAGAACATCACCCCCTGCATGATCCCCTTCATACACAGCCATTGCTGGGAAATATATCTCTGTCTCTCCACTATTTCTGGGTCAAAATCATTCCCTCCACCTCAACGGATGCAGTGCTTCAAGAAACCAAACATGACTACCTTCTCAAATGCAACATTCACATCAATTGACCAATAAAAAATACATCCAGAGCCTTTATAAGTACTGGAAACCATGCACGTATCCTTCATTTTATATTCTTTGAGTGTTTGTATGATGATCTCCAAAGAGATTCACAGCCAAGGAGGTAAATTTTCAGTGCAGTCACTATTGTAATCCAGTGAAATATGACAGGTTGATTGTCCAGATTATCTGGTTTGATGAGGTCAGGTGAAGAATCAATATTGGCCAAGACACTGGGATGCAGTCCCTCCGCTATGTTTCAAAATTACATCATGGGATGGTTTATGCCCACCCAAGAAGGCAAATATTTGCCTCTTCTTAATATCTCATCTAACAGCTGGTAGTGCCACCATTGCTGAACTTCCTTGGACCTGTATTAGGAATAGCAGCCACATTATGTGCTCAAGTCTTTGGAGTCAGACTTTGGCCAATGATTCAGAGATGGTAGTCATGGTGTTGTCACTGGATTATTAATCCAGAGACCCAAGTAATGTTCTGGGGACCTGCATTTGAATCCCCCCTTCACCCCCACCACCACTGTAGCAAATGGTGTAATTTCAATTTAATAAATCCTGGAATTAAAAGTCTCATGATGACAATGAAACATTTGCCATAAAAACCCAACTGGCACATCAAGAAATCTGCCATCCTCACCTATCTGCCCTACATGTAACTCCAGACCCACAGCAACGTGGTTGAGTCTTAACTCATTCTGAAATGACCTAGCAAACCACTCAGTTGTATCAAACAATAGAAAGTCTCAAAAAAAAGGAATGAAACTTGAAACAACAACAGCAGAAACAACCCTGTCAACACCTCAAAATCTTCCATACTACATCTGGGGGCCAGTGCCAAAATTTGGACCGCTATCTCACAAACTAGTCAAGCAACATAGTCATACTCATGGAATCATACCAAGCAGACAGTGTCTCAAATACCACCATCACCATCTCCGTTCCACCAGCAGGACAAACCCAGCAGAGGTGGCACTACAGTGGCATATATCTGGGAGAGAATTGCCCTGGCAATCCTCAAAATTGACTCCGGATTCCATGAAGTCTCATAGTATCAGGTCAAACACGGGCAAGGAAACCTCTTGCTGATTACCACATACCACTAATGTCCATCACCAAGAGTGGCTCGGCAGCAGCAATTACTGATTGAGTTGGTCAGGTCATAAAGGATGTAGCTGCTAGATCCCATCTGCAGCAGATGGTGAGGAAGCCAACAAGACAGTAAAACATACTTGACTTCATCCTTACCAATCTGCCAGCTGCAGAGCTGTCTGTTTGTGGCAGCATTGGTAAAAGTGATCACCTCACAGTCCTTGTGGAAACAAAGTCCCTTCTGCACAAAACTGAAGAAGTGTCAGACCAAACTACAAATGTTAACTCTCTTTCTCTCTTCACAGATGCTGCCAGACCTGCTTTCCAGCATTTTCTGCGTTTGTTCCAACTAATAAATGGCTTTCCTGTCAGGCTTGCATATACCATACACATATCAACACATATCCACACACACAGTCACCATAACTTACAAACAGGTGTAGACTCACACTCTTGAACATGTTTTTACCTCTTCCTTTGTGAACTGAGCAAGTTTGGTTTTTCCTTTCAGGGCCTGTGGCTCCATCTGTGGAATAATATTAACAACACACTTAGATCATTATTTAATCAATACCTGATTGATCACAAGAATATATGAGCCAATATAGAATTATATTACAGATAATAGAAGACAGAAAGAAGCATTAGCAAAATCATTTGCGTGCAGGTCTAAGCACTTAATTAGTTTTGGGCCTCAGCTTAAACACTTACCTGACCTGGGCTTTTAAATACTGCCAATTAATTGCAGGATTATAATAGAATGTCTGAATTCTATACTTTATATTCAAGTAACTTTTGTGTGGAGCTGCAGGAGATGGGGGAGATACTAAATGAGTATTTTGCATCAGTGTTTACTGTGGAGAAGAAATGGAAGATAGAAAATGTGGGGAAATAGATGGTGACATCTTGAAAAATGTCCATATTACAGAGGAGGATGTCTTGAAACTGGAGGTTGGCTAATGTGGTCCCATTATTTAAGAAAGGTGGTAAGGACAAACCAGGGAACTATAGACCGGTAAGCCTGACGTCGGTGGTGGGCATGTTGTTGGAGGGAATCCAAGGGACAGGATTTACACATATTTGGAAAGGTAAAGACTGATTATGGATAGTCAGCATGGCTTTGTGTGTGGGAAATCATGTCTCATGAACTTGATTGAGTTTTTTGAAAAAGTAACAAAGAAGATTGATGAGGGCAGAGCAGTAGATGTGACCTATATGGACTTCAGTAAGGCGTTCGACTAGGTTCCCATGGGAGACTGGTTAGCAAGGTTTGATCTCATGGAATACAGGGAGGACTAGCCATTTGGATACAGAACTGGCTCAAAGGTAGAAGACAGAGGGTAGTGGTGGAGGGTTGGTT
>NC_057733.1:2802971-2808744 GCF_004010195.1 Chiloscyllium plagiosum
TGTCTGCGTGGGTTTCCTCCGGGTGCTCCGGTTTCCTCCCACAGTCCAAAGATGTGCAGGTCAGGTGAATTGGCCATGCTAAATTGCCTGTAGTGTTAGGTAAGGGGTAAATGTAGGGGTATGGGTGGGTTGCGCTTCGGTGGGTCGGTGTGGACTTGTTGGGCCGAAGGGCCTGTTTCCACACTGTAAGTAATCTAATCTAATCTAATCTAATAACTGTGAAAATATGCAATGATAATGGAGACCTTGCTCAAAGAAGTGGGTTATAAATACAGAAAATAAAGTGGATACGATTTAAATTGCAGAACTCTAGAGTACAAAAGGATCTGGATGCTCTGGAACATGAATCACACAACAGTGGTATGCAAGTACAGCAAATGATGAGAAAGACAAATTATACACGGACATTTATTGTTGGGAAGGGAACATAAAAGCAGGGAAATTTTATTGCAGCTGTACAGAGCTTTGGTGAGACAACATCTGGAATAGTGCATACAGTTATGGAGTCCTCATTTCATAGAGTGCAGAAAAGACCCTTCAGCCCATCAAGTCTGCACCAATATAACCACTATTAGAAGTGCGCTAATCCCAATTTCCTACACTTATCCCATATCCTTGAATGCTATGATATTTGAAGAGCTCATCCAATTTTTTTTAAAGGTTGTAAGGTTTCTGGCCTTCACTATCTTCTCAGGCACTGCATTCCAGATTCCCACCACTTGGTGAGTGAAAAAGTTTTCTCCCAAATCCCTTATGAATTTCCCGCCCCTTTCTCTTTTGGAGAGAGCTATACAGGGGGTCCCCAATTTGCAAATATCTGGCTTACCAATACCCATGTTTACAAACTTGATCCTATATGGGGATGCAATTTTAAACATCCTACGTATGATTGTTTCCTGTACTTATGAATTACAATCCTGCATTGTGTTCTGAATCGACTTGCAAACAGACACAGGAACGGAACCCATTCACAACCCGGTGACTGCTTTGATTTGAAAATCGCTTTGAAAACCATTCAGAGAAGGTTCGTTTGAGTAATTTCTGGCACAAAGGGGTTTATCTTGAAGAAAGGTTGAACAGGCTAGGCCCAATTCATTTGGAGTTCAAAATATAAGGGGTGATCTTATTGAAACGTACAAGATCCTGAGGAGACTTGACAGTTGAATACTGGAAGGATGCTTCCTCTTGTGAGGAAGGCTAGAATTAGGGCAGACATGTTAGACACAGATATATTTATAGACTATGAGAAACTGGAGGAACTGAAGTTATGAAGAACTATTTGGATATTCTTTGGTTGAAGGAGGTGTTTCATTGATTTCTTTGAAGGTCAAAAGATTAAAAGAGGACTGTTGATTATTTGCAAGGATTTTTGGGAGAATAGTCCGGTAAAGCTTTTAAGTGGTAGAGATAGATTTAATGGCCCTTAATTGCTGGACGAACAGATTTGGAAATGCCTTATGAACTGTGCTAAGCGAAAGTGAGGACTGCAGATGTTGGAGGTTAGATTCGAGAGTGAAGCGCTGGAAAAGCACAGCAGGTCAAGCAGCATCCGAGGAGCAGGAAAATCGACATTTCGGGCAAAAGCCCTTCATCAGGAATACTAACTGTGCTGTTCATTATCCAGCAACAACTGGATTGAAGTTTGCGTGTGTTTTTACAGACCTAGATGTGGGCAGTTGGAGAAGCTTACAGGGAAGAGTTCTCTAGCTCTGGCTCGCTCTCTCTGTCTCTTAGTAAGAATCAAAGTGAAACCAACTGAAAGAATGTTCAGTGAATTATTTGTGAAACCTGTATTGGGCAAGGGATTTTCACACATTAAAACAACAGTTTGTGAACTAAGTTACCCAAGCCCCAGCCATTGTCTTGTGCTGGCCAGAACCAGTTCAAGCCAGGTCAGCTCAGAGGAATGACAGGGGGCATAAATCTTATTTGGTGGAAGAGTAACGAGGCAATGTTATCAGTGTCCTTGGGCCAGAACCAGTAACAAAAAGACACAGGCTCACCAGAACAACTAGAACCAATGAGGAAAAGACACCACATGCAGGAAGAAAAGGAAATGGATAAAAGTGGAGGATTTTGGGCATTCCAGCAGTGAAAACTCAGGAGATCAACCTTTACTGAAGTTAAGGACTCTATGTTTGGAAGCGTAGAGACTATATCATGACCTTGAGAGATCGCCTGGCCAGCATGAACTCTTTTCTCGAGTATTAGTCTTTAAATTCCTTGACTGATCAGGGAACGTCAGAGAAACATGGTGGCTGCGCACATAGATTATAGTCTTGTATGAATATCATGTCTGTTTTAACAAAAAAAAATAAAGTTGGTGGTTAGATGATGCAGATTTGACTTTCTTTCTCTTTGTGCCAAGCCAATAACTGTTGCCAAGGGTGGTAACCGGGCAACACCCGATATAATTTCAAATATCAGAGTTCACAGATCTGAAATCTAGTCAGAGGATCTTCCATCATTCTGTGATTGTCAACAATTTGATCTCATTGAAGAAACTGTGAAAAGTTAACCTATTCTATCTTCTGCATTCATACTTTTGATATGTTGTCTGTATAGTGTTGTGTATTTTGAGATTAAGGGAATATTGTTTAATTCTGCATAGTAGCTCAGTTAGCCAATTTGCCATATTTTAAAGGATATATCTTGATCATAACAAAAAAGGTATTTTATTCAAGGTTGAGTTTGATAGATTTTTGATTGACAAGGGAGACAAGAGTTATGGGGTGCACACAGGAAAAATGAAACTCAGGCCACAATCAGAGATAATCCATGATCTTACTAAATGATGAAGTAAATCTAAATGCCAAATGGCTTAAACCTATTCCCAAATTCTATGTTCCCTCAGTGATAATATCCTACCACATTGAAAATGTTCTACAACAGTGAGACTACAACAACACAGTACAACTCCATCACACTCAGATGGGCACTGGTAATCAATCTCCACTATTCCATGAACTGTACCAATACGACAGCACAATATGTTAATGGTGTTAATACTTCAAAACTGTGTTAGTACTCCAACACAATGCTCCAGCACCACAAAATTCTACAACAGTAAGAATATAACATCACGGTGATATGTCAACACAATTATAGCATTCTATTACAGGGAAATTATTCCAATAGCATTAATATTCTACAATGTTATGATACTTTATTACAGTGAGAATAGGACTACATGATGATATTCCAACAAATCATTACTATTCCACCATTTATTCAACTGGGACAACACAACGATCACAGGACAAGCTAAACAGAGGACAGCCAGAGAATTTCTAGCAGCATGGCGCTCATCCATGGACTTCATCAATAAACGCATTGACCTAGACTCAATTTACCGGCCACTACAAAACTTGCAACCAAAAGTGGCAGGAACGGCACCAAGTAAATTCCAGAAAACCCAGTATAGCAGCGCTTCATAGGAGACTCCACAGCACTGAAGATGTCACCTAGACAGGAGACAAACCGTCTGCAAATCAACTTCCCAGCTTGGCGAACATACCCACAACTACGACAACCAGTATTCGAGCTACAAATCTTTATGGAAACCTTGAACACCAGTTAGAACATTGAAGTACAGTTATCATAGAGCAACATCATGATATTATGACAACTCTATGATAATACACTGATTATGTAACGTGTACATAATTACACCAGGACAACACATTCAATAATAAGACAGCAATATTGTGGCAACACAGTAGAAAGTGATAATTCTTCAACAAACACATAAAACAATGTCTCATTACAGCATACACCACAGTATCATTTAATATATGGCACAGACAAGGTTGACAATGAAACAAATAGATTTTTACAAAAATAAAATCAAATTTCAGTCATAATAGCAAATGTAACACCAATACAAGTAATAATACAAGAATAAAACACAAGGGCTAAAAAATCTACCTGTGCCATCAAAAATCTAGTGCATCTATCCTTGTCAGTTTTGGTAGGAGAGACAAGGTTCCACTTTCACAGTAAAAATATCCTCTATCACGTTACATGGTATGATCACTGTGCTAAATGGGACAGATTTGAATAGATCTAGCAACTCAAGACTGGGCATCCATGAGGCACTGTTGGCCATCAGCAGCAAAATTACATTCAATCACATGATCCTCATTGCTCGGCATATACTCACTCCATCAATACCACCAAGCCAGGCGATTGATCCTGGTTCCACTGGCTAGAAACTAAAAATCAGATGCTGAACTAGAATGATGCTGCAACACAGGACTACATGCATACCATATAGTGGAAGCAGCAGGTGAGCTAAGTAATGCAACATCGATGGATCAGCTCCATGCTCTGCAGTCCTGCAACATCCATGATTCAACAGAATACCCATCCTGTGACATTTGGAAATCACAAACACTTAGGCAATCCCATGTACAGGAAATGTCACAGGGTTGCAAAAGTCTGGTTTTGGAGCTGGAACAGCAGTTTGGGTCATGGGGTGCTTCCACAAAGCAGCCTACTATGTGGACTGTATGTTCAGAGATTGCCACAATGCAGGTTTGGGGAAAACAGTCAGAAAGGATTTGAGAGGACACCAAGCAGTCCCTAAGAGAAACAGCAGCAGGTGCAGGAATCCCCAGAGGTGCTGCTCACAAACTGATTTTCCATTCTGGGTATGGGTAAGGAGATAGATCCTTGAAGCAAGGCTGCCCTCTCCTGTATAGTAAAAACCAGCCCATATTGCCATGGGAGGCCAAGCTATAATGGAGAGGAGGGGAGAAAGAAAAGAAAAAGTACAACACTGAAAGGCAATTCATTAGCTACAGGACAGGCAGGCATTTCTGCAGCCATCAATATGACTCCAGAATAATACCCTAACACCACCTCCCTGGTGTAGGGTCAAGGATGTCACAGAGCGGTTACAGAATATTCTTCTGGGGAGGGTGAATGGTCATGGTCCACATTGGTTCTAATTGCACAGATAGGAAGAGGGATGTGGTCTTACAATCAGAATTCAGGGAGTAGGTAAAAAATTAACAAGAAGTAAAGTAGAAATCCCAGAATATTAGATTCATTGATCGGACTTGAAAGAAGGTTCTGGTAAAAGATTTTTAACAGTTAGAACTAAATTAGAAAGAACCTCCAGAATGATAATCAGCTGAGTGGGCTGGATGTCTGCTTTGTGATGCTAACCGTGGGTTCAATTTGCACATTGGTTGAGGTTACCATGAAGGTCTCACCTTCTTGACCTTGCCACTTGCCTGAATAATGTTGATCCTCAGGTCAAATCACTACGAGTTATCTCTCTCGAAGGAGAGAGAGCACCTCTTTGGTCTGCTAGAACTACGACAAATATTATTATTAATCTCCAGATAACTCCTAGTACCAAGTTCAAGTGAGTTCAGAAATAGGAGGATAAGGCAGATGTGGCAATCATCGTTCAACCTTAACTAGATTCTGGGATGATGTTGAAGGATTGGATAATTACAAACATTATGCCCTTATGCAAAAAAAGTAATAAAGGTAGATCTAGTGATTACAGACCAGTCACTTTCACTACAGTGGGAGGGAAACTTTGAGAAACAATTAATCAGGGTAATTTTAATATTCACATGGGAAATGGTGGGTTAATTCATAAGAGTCAGCATAGATTTGCTAAGGGAAAATCATAGGGAGGAGGGACTTCGGGGAGGGGCGTTGGGAATACGGAGGTTAAGGTGAGGGTGATAGGCCGAAGAGGGGGTGGGGGCGGAGAGGTCGGGAAGAAGATTGCAGGTCAAGAAGGCAGTGCTGA
>NC_057733.1:2811612-2824758 GCF_004010195.1 Chiloscyllium plagiosum
TACAAGAATCTCAGGGAGTCCCTCTCCCACTGCAACTCCCAGATCATTTCCTCAGCACTGTCCCCATGACTTGTCCTACCTGCCTATCTTCTTTTGCACCTATCCACTCCACTCTCCTCCTTGACCTTCATCCCCTCCCCCACTCACCTATTGTACTCTATGCTACTTTCTCCCTACCCCCACTCTCCCCTAGCTTATCTCTCCACCCTTCAGGCTCTCTGCCTTTATTCCTGATGAAGGGCTTTTGCCCGAAACGTCGATCTTACTGCTCCTCGGATGCTGCCTGAACTGCTGTGCTCTTCCAGCACCACTAATCCAGAATCTGAATCCAAGCAGCCAAGTCACTGTGGATTGCAGGCATCTTAATCTTCTGGATCAGCCTGCCATAGAGAAACGTAGAAGCCTTACTAAAATCCATGTAGGCAACATCCATTGCTCTATCATCATCAATCACCTTTGTCACCTCCTCAAAAGTTACAATCAAGTTAGTAAGACATGACCTACCCTGCACAAAGCCATGCTGACTGTCCTAATTAGGCCACGCTTTTCCAAATGCACTTAAATCCTATTCCAAAGAATTCTCTCCAATAGCTTCCCAACCACCAATATGAGACTCACTGGTCTATGGTTTCTTGTGGAACTTTTAAGTCAGACAACAATCACTTTTGTCTTGGTGTTTATACCATTCACTTCAACTTATTGTAATTTTGTTTTTCTTTTAATCTTTTGTGTTCTATTTTGATCTGTTACTTGTTATATTTGACCATTCTATTCTGCTCCTGAATAACTTTTATTATCTTTAAAGCTATTGATAATCTGGGGTTTCATTGTTGTTTCTTTTCCTTATAGAGTCATACAGCATAGAAACAGACCCGTTGGTTCAACTTGTCCATGCTAACCATGTTCCCAAACAAAATTAGTCTCACTTGCCTGTGTTTCCCCATATTCCTCAAACCTTGCCTATTCATGTATTTATTCAAATGCCTTTTGAATGTTGTAATGGCATCTGCATCCACCACTTTCTCATTCCACACACTGACCACTCTGTAAAAATGTTGCCTCTCATGTCCTTTTTAAATCTTTCTCATTCCACACACTGACCACTCTGTAAAAATGTTGCCACTCATGTCCTTTTTAAATCTTTCTCATTCCACACACTGACCACTCTGTAAAAATGTTGCCTCTCATGTCCTTTTTAAATCTTTCTCATTCCACACACTGACCACTCTGTAAAAATGATGCCTCTCATGTCCTTTTTAAATCTTTCTCATTCCACACACTGACCACTCTGTAAAAATGTTGCCTCTCATGTCCTTTTTAAATCTTTCTCCTCTCACCTTAGTTTTGAACTCCCTCACTTTAGAGAAAAGACTTTGCTATTCACCTTATCTGTGCTCTTCATGGTTTTCTTGAATGCTCCAGTGAAAAAAGTTCCAGCCTATCCAAACTATTTGTACAACTTAAACCCTCCATTCCCAGTAACATCTTGGTAAATATTTTCTGATATTTTGGTGTCATCCACTAACTTACTTAAATTCTCATTCAAATAGTTTATATAAATGACAAATTAAAGTGGACCCAGTACTCATCCCTGTGGATCACCGCTGGTCACAGGCCTCCAGTCCAAAAAACAAATCCTCCCCCACCACCCTTTGTCACCTACCGTCAAGCCAATTTTGTATCCAATCAGCAAGCTCACCCTGAATCCCATGTAATCTAACTTTACCAGTTAGTCTGCCATGCAAAACCTTATCAAAAGCTTTACTAAAGTCCAAGTACACAATGTCTACCACTCTTCCTTCAATCTCTTTGGTTACTTCCTCCAAGAAACTCAATTAAGTTTGAGAGACATGAATTCCCTCACACAAATCCATGCTGACTAATCATTGTTTGCCTCTCCAAATGGATGTAAATCCTATCTTTCAGAATCACCTCCAACAACTTACCCACCACCGATGTCAGACTCACAGGTCTATAGCTCCCGGGCTTCTCCTCACAGTCTTTCTTAAATAAAGGCACAACATCAGCCATCCTCCAGTCCTCTGGCACCTTGCCCATGGCTACAAATATTTCTGCAAGGCACCTCACAATTTTCTTCCTAACTTCCCACAACATCTTGGGATACACTTGATCAGGACCTGGAGATTTATCCACCTTTATGTTTTCGAAGACCTCCAGCACTTTCTCTTTTGTAATTTGAACTTTTACAAAACATCAATATTTATTTCCATGAGTTCTCTAGCCTCCATTTCTTTCTTCACAGTAAAAGCTGACACAAAACATTCATTTAATATTGTTCCCATCTCCTGAGGTTCAACACAAAGACAACCTCGTTGATCCTTAAGAGGTTGTTTTCTGTCTAGTTGCTCTTTTGCTCTTAATGTACTTATAGATTCTCTTTGGATTATCCTGTACCTTAACTGTCAAGGCTATCTCATAGCCCCCTCTTTGCCTTCCAGATTTCCCTCTTAAGAATGCCCCTACACTATATTCTTTGAGAGTTTCATTTGATCCCAGTTGTCTACATCTAATATATGATTCCTTTGTAATATTGTCAGGAACCTCTATCCTTATTCATCCATTGTTCTCTAATTTTACCAGTCTTACCTTTCACTGTAATAGGAACATAATACCTCTGAACTTTTGAAAGCCTTTTACTTCTCAGTTGTCCCTTTACCTGCAAACAGTCCCTTCAAGTTTCCAGTTCCAGTAAGACAGGTCCTTCAAGCCTCAGTAGTCTTGCCAATGTCAATAAAAAACGTAAACCCTTTCTCACATCACTCACTGTAGGAAAGTTGAATGTTTTGCAACTTATAAGAGGCAGCAAATAGACTTTGGCTGCTGCAGGTAAGCCTGTTTATCAAGACTAAGCACTACAGAAATACTACAGAAGGGCTTTGTTCCATGGGTCAGAGACTTCAGAAATTCTCTCAATGTCAAGTTGAACCCAGTGCTTTTTAGCTACTTTTCCTTTGTTGGGAGGATATAGAATGGATTTACACTTTATATATTGTTGAAGCTCTGAGTTAAGGCTTGTCCTCAAGGATGAGTTTGACTGGTTCTCAATGGGAGGATATGCTTCCCTGACGCCCTCCCAATGAGACTGATGTTCCTTAATATAACCTTGAAATATCAATCAACCTTGTGTTATTATTACCTCAATTACTAAAATCCTTGACCAATATTAAACATTTAAATGAGACTTAGTAATCATCTCATAGGCAGACATTGGCCTCTAGATGAGATACCATGCCTTGACTAATGGTGTTACTTTTATATCTTTAGCTCCTGTATTTCTAGCAATGCTGCATTACAATCAGAATACATTAGGAAGCAAGGAGCTCTCCTAGTGTAGTGGTAGTGCCCCGACCAGAAGGCTAGGGTTCAAGTCCCACCTGTCCCAGAGATGTGCAATAACAGATTAATTAAATATATCTAAATTTGGAAGCACAATCCTTCTTGTGGGTTGAGTAATTCTGAACAATATTTGATTTGGTGCCCAAACCTATCACTTGTGAGATCAAAGACTGCTCCTCTTCAGAACTCCCTCAGGTAAGATTTCAGAGAACACCCCAGTTTACCCTGCACGCAATGCATGTCTTGCAGTACTGTATATTCTCCACTAGCCCCACACTCTTTCACAGCTTTGTAAAGTTTAACAATCAAGATCATTCTCTTTGCAGATGAAAACACTCCTCCTGAATCACAGGTATCATTTGATTTGTAACTGCTTATTCTGTGATAGACTGTTTAATTCTATCACAAAACTCATTATTACTCCTTCACCATTTGAAATCCCTAGCTTACCCTCTCCTAAAGCCAGCTCTGCTGCCCATACTTTCTGATATTTTGATAGCAATCTCTTTGGAAAATCAGGAACGGAAGGAATAAAAACACTGGAGATATTCAACAGGTCTGGCAGTATATGTGGCAGGGAAACAGTTCTAATCTTTAAACTCCAATATGATTCATCTTCAGCATTTAAAGGAGCTGGAAAATGATACTGACAGAGGAAGTGGTTTTTATGATACTGATAGAGGAAGAGGAGTGAGTGAGTGGAGCAGGTTGTGAGGGTGCCTGGAGCAAAAGACAAAGGGAATGTGAATGATAGTAAAGGCATGATAGAATTTAAAATAGGTGTAAATATGAGGTAAGAACAGGAGAAAATGGGTCCATTCTGCTGACAGCAAAGTCAGCAAGACACACAAGACATGGCTGGAGCATATAAAAAAAAGTCATACTCTGAAGTTGTGAAACTGAATATTAAATTCTAAAGGCTGTAAGGGCCTATGTAGAAAATGTGATGCTATTCCTCCAGCTTGGGTTGAGTTTCATTGGAACATCTCAACAGGCCTAAGACAGAAACTTCTCATGGGAGTGATATGATTTATTAAAATGGCAAGCTCTTGGAGGGTTGGTGCCACACATTATCCCAACAAAACTCCACTGAAGCTGGAGCAACATGATCTCATTTTCTGTTTAGGCACTTTATAGACTCTAGAGCTCAATATTGAGTTTCACAACTCCAGACTCTATCCTCCATTTTGACCCCCTCTCCCAAAAGAACTGCACTGACCATGGTTTTGTTTTTTATCATGTTGACTTTGCTTTCTGCAGAGTGGACCCATTTTCTCATTTTCATATCTATTATTTATGACTATTTTACATCTCTATCACTCCTTTACCAACATTCGCACTCCCTTTGTCTTTTACTCCGGGCACTCTCACTCCTCTGTCAACAGCATGAAAACCACCATTTTCCAGTCCCTTGCAAGTTCTGAAGAAGGCATATCAGATTCAAAACATTAACCCTTTCTTTTTCCACAGATAATACTGCCAGAACTAACGACTTCTCCAGCACTTTCTGTCTTTATTTCAGATATCTGCCATGGTCAATATTTTGCTTTTATAGTAACTGGAGGCCATTCAGCACCTCAGGTCTGTTCTGTCATTCAATTACTTAACTGTACTTCAGCCTCGTTTAATTGCTTTAGCTCTGAATTCAGTGATACTCTTACCTAAAGGTCTATTCACCTTAGATTTAAAAGTATTCCTCGCAACGTTTATGGACAACAAACACAATGGTTCGCGGTCAGCCATTACACTGAGTGATATCAACTTGTGGCACGAGTACAGAGAATATTACACCCTACCTGTTTCTCCCAGGTCAAGAGCTACTACCAGAATGAGAGAGAAAGAGACATAGCAATTTGCTTCATTCACTTCATAACCTGGAAATTATAACAGCTCAGACACAAAGATCTAACACGTACTGAAATAAGCAACAGTCCTGAGAAACAGTGTTCAATCTAAAAACCAATCAGCTCGTTTATTACAGCGAGTGCAACGGAAGATTGTCAGTAACTTGTGACTTACTATGAGGAGATTGCGTTCTTAGAAGAGTTCTCAGAATCCACTCAATAGCCAAGCCAGATAGTCAAACTGATACCTTGGCTGATCCAGCAATGTGGAATTATTTACCGGGGTAGAAAACATGATTCATTTTCTCAAGTGACGAATGACTCCCTTGTAGTTCTGAGCTGCAATCAGCTAGTTGAGCTCTCCAGCTTGCGACATACTTTCCAACGTCAGAGGAAACCACAAACTTATCTTTGCTTAACCATTCAACAGCACAGGAAATGTTCGCTGTCCAACTCTCCTGGCCCAGCAAGACAGCTAACACATCACACATTAGACCCCAGTGATGCTGGGAGGACAAATATTATTTCCTGATGATTATAGAACTTAGAGGAGAATACCCTTATTCACTATTCCTTTCTGCTCCAACCCCCATGTACTCCCTAACTCAGGCTGCCTTGGTGCCTGCTGGGGTAAAGGTCGCTGGGTATTATCTCTTGCCTTCATGAAAATCTTTCCTATGGGAAGGTAGGTTATGAATATCACCAGGTAGTTCTTCCACAATCAACATCAAGGCAGCTGGTTAATCAAAAATTGTTTGCATCACCACTTGCCTTCACCCACTATCACCCAGGAATCATTTGATTGTGATCAGGAACTTGGAACATCTTTTTCTGGATCAAAATGTAGCTTTGAAAGAGCTTCAGTGTCCCAGGTTCTTATTCCTGGTGTGGGCAAGAGAAAAGATTGCAGGGAGGGTGAGCAAATTGACCACATCACGATGGTCCAGTGTGCCATTCAAGTTGGGGGACAGAAGAGAAATATAGTGGTAATTAGAGATAGTATTACTAAAGGAATAGATACAATTCTCTGCAGCAAAGACAGAATGCTAAAGGCACTGTATTGCTTACCTGGTCCAAGGTTCAGGACATCTCTTCTGGGCTGGAGACAAACTTAGACTGGAAGGAGAGAGATCTAGTTGTTAGGTAGCAATGGCATATGTAAGACTAGCAAAGAGGTTCTTCTGAGAGATTATGAGCAGCTCGGGGCTAAATTAAAAAAGCAGAATCACAAAGGGAATAATTTCCAGACAACTACCTGAGCCATATGCAAATTGTCATAGGGTAAATAAGATTAGAGAGATAAATGAGTGGCTCAAAGATTGGTGTGGGAGAAATCGGCTCTGACTGATGGGCACTGGCACCAGTCTGGGCAAAGAGTAAGCTGTTCCTTTGGGACGGGCTTCATTCGGACCATGGTAGGACCAGAGTCTTGGTGGATCATATAATTTGGGTTGTAGACAGAGCTTTAAACTGATTGGTTCGATGTGGTGGTGGTGGTGGTGGTGGTACAGCTCAATTATATGGAAATTTAAATGATCAGAAAGAAATGAGATAGCAGGGGTACAGGGTAATAATGGAGTGACTGATAACGTGTGACAGCAAGAGTAGAAATTATATGCACAAGTGTGCAGCAGGAATTAGAACCAGAACAAGTTATAATATTTAAAAGTCAAAGTTTAAGGCTCTTTATCTGAATGCATGCATATATGTAACAAGGTAGAGGAGTTCACAGCCAAATGAGACATAAATGAGTATAGGAACACAAGTAGGCCATCCAGCCCCTTGAGCCTGTTCCACCTTTCTATGAAATCACAGCTGATCTGTGGCCTAACTCCATATACCTTAGCCCATATCCTTCCATACCTTCGCTTAACAAGAAGTGACTATGTCAGAATTAAGATTAACAACTGATCCAGCATCCTATGCCATTTGTGGAAGAAAGTTCCAAACATTTGCACCTGTGTGTAAAAAGCCTTCCTAAAATGAATGGTCTAGCCCTAATTCTCAGACTATGCCTCATAGTTCTAGATCTCCAACCAGTGGAAATAATTTATCTTTATCTACCTTCCTTTTTCCTGCTAAAATCTTGAAGACTTCAATCAGATCAGCCCTTAATCTTTTAAAGAGAAATAAGTCTAATTTCTATAATTCCTCCTCATAATTTACCTGAAGTCCAGGTCTCATTCTTATGAATTATACTCCCTCCAAAGGTCAATATATTGTATTCCTGCTTCAATTTCTTACTTTCATGTTTCCTCTTCCTTTGCATAAAAGTACTGAGACCAGTTATAGCACCATCACTATGGATCAGCTGAGAGCTGCTAATTTAACACCCACTGAGAATGGGACCTGACGGGTCGGTCACCCATTCAGCCCTGATTGGAACCCTGTCATTAATCCCTGCAATAGAATTTCCTTCTTCATAGTTGTCTTAGAACCAATGTTCAGTGTACTAGTGACTGATGTACAAAAACCCAGTGCACGACCTCAATACCTCAATAATTTTAATACTGTGTACATATCCCAATATCCAGTGCATAATCCCAGCAGCCAATTTGTAATTCCAATACCCTGTGTATAGACCAGATACCTTGTGTGTACTCGTAATATAATCAGAAAGTTTGATCCACCTAGTCTTGATACACTAATGCAAAATAATGGTGTGTCAGAAATCAGTACACTAGCTCATACATGCCTTCTAAAATCAGATAGGGTTGGCAAAACTTCAGTTGAGGTAGCTAGGAAAGAAACCATTACTATTCTGTTAAGATAAAGATAGCTGAGAAAGTCAAATATTGCATATAATAAGCTTGAAGTATTCTTATTTTCTAAATGAACCGAGAGAGTTTAGTTTTGTTTCGGACAGCACTGTAAACTGTGTCAGGATCAAAGGTATCACCAAAGCCTGGACTAGTAGTGTAGGAAATTGGTTTGGATAGCAGAATTCTTTTGAGCTAGAGCAGCCAGATCCAGCATTGTATGTTCCTCTTTCACCATACAGGAAGTATCACATTTTCTGAAAAATTAAGGATTATTTTGATCATCGTGGCAGTTTTATTTCCTTGGTCACTGAATGGCTATCAGTCTCATGTCCCACATATAGAGATGAAGGTGTTGTACTCTTAAGATATTCCATGGACTGGATTTACAAGATATTGGAGGGAGCATACTCCAGGTCAGAAAGACTGCCCCACAATGATTCAATGTTAATAAGCTGGAGATGGGACTCCCAGTTGTCAGGGGCAGGAAGTCCTGGCACAGAAAGCACTTCAGTGCTACAGACCACTTGAATGCTTGTAGCGCCAGTTGATAGCAGTGGCCGCTACTGGGATTACAGGCAATCCCCAACATAGAGGGTAAGGGAGCTTGATTTGAAAGTGGAGGGCAGGGATAAACAGTGATGTGTGATCTTGGATGTGTAAGTGTAGTCTCTTACATAAACAACAACAGTAACTAGTGCACCCTATGGTTTAGGTCAGCTATGGAAAAGGACAAGGAACAATTCAGAGTAATAAAAATGTTAACTGGGGGAGATAATGTGTCTGGGAATCAATCAGTATCAAAGGATGGCATGCAGAACGGTAGCTGACCAGTGGGCTGCCTTTAAAGAGACAGTTCAGGCATAAACAGGGTATATTACCAAGAAGTGGAAAAGGCAGTACAAACACATCCAGAGTTTCCTGGATGAGAAAAGGAAGTGAAGAAGAAAGTAAGTATGCTGCTGAAAGTTCTCAGGTGGACAATACAACTAAGAATAACTAAAGAGGCTGCACTTGCCAGGTGAAGGACCAGTTTGCCATTTTGTCACAGACAGATTTCTGCTTTGAATGCCCATGTGTCCACTGTCCAATTAAGGACAGCAGTCTCTTCTGGTCAAATTCAGGCCTGGTAGTCCAGAGGCCTCTAGAAGAGGTGCTCAATGCTGAGGAACACAAGGGATCTTGGAAGGTAAGGTTCAATAAGAAATTTTAGAAACTCACAAGGCTGAATGTCTGACGTGAAACCACACTGGGGAGATTGTTAGCACCTGGGTGATGCCTCCTGTTTTGGCTCTTCTGACCTTGGACCCAACCTGAGACTGCTACTTGGAGGCTGCTTCCACTTAGCTGATAGCAGCAAATCACCTGCCATTGGCAAAAATCCAATGGCCAGTAATATTAAGTGCCTTCACCTGCGTAATTTGGCTGTCTAGCATTGTCTCTCCCTTGGTAAAATGCCCCAGTAGTGGGACTGTGCTGGGGTGTCCATTCCATCCTGAGCCAGTAAATTGCAGTTCAGTTTTGCTCTGGGCTCTCCCATGGCTAGTCAGATTCCTATTGGAAAACCCTAAGTAATGAGAGGCTGATGTCCCATCTAGTAGAGGAAAAGAACTTGGAAAGAAGGGAAAATTGAGAGCAATATTCATCTTAAAACTCCAGAAAGAGATGAAATGAGAAGTGAAGAGAGAAAGGAGTGAGAAGGGATGGTAAGAAGAGGGTGAAAGAGGGTAAGGTGGTGAAAAAGAGATGAGATGGCAGCAGGAGATAAGGGAAATGCCACCCATTACTTGATGCTTTTATTCTTTTTAGATACTGAGAGATATTGCAGGGAGCTAGGTAGTCAATTAAAAAGCAGAACCTCTAAATCTCTGGATTACTCCCAGTGCCACATACTAGTGAGTTTAGAAATAGGAAAATAGGACAGATGCATGTGTGGCTCAACAGTTGGTGCAAGAGGGAGGGTTTTAGATTCCTGGATCACTGGGGGAAGGTGGGACATGTACAAAATGGGATGGTCTGCACCTGAACCACATTGGCACCAACATTCTTGCAGGTAGATTTGCTAGTGCTATAGGGAAGAGTTTAAACTACTCCGACAGGGAGAGGGGGGCACAAAATATTGATGAAATGGAGACACATAATGTTACAACCAAGGAAGTAAGTCAGCTATGTTGAGTTCAAGAGAGTAAGACAAGGCTGGATGGTCTTTACTTTAATGCTAGGAATGTAATAGGTAAGACTGATGAGTTATTGGCCTGGATTGACACATGGAATTATGATATTGTTGCCATCACAGAAACAAGGTTGAGGGAAGGGCTAGACTGGCAACTCAACATTCCAGATATAGGATCTTTAGGCAAGACAGAGGAGGGTGTGAAAAGGATGGTGGTGTAGTACTATTATTTAGGGAATCAATTACTGCAATAAGGAGAGATGATATAGAGTCATAGAGATGTACAGCACAGAAACAGATCCCTTGGTCCAACTCGTCCATGCTGACCAGATATCCTAAATTATTGAAGTCCCATTTGCCAGCATTTGGCCCACATCCCCTTAAACCTTTCCTATTCATGTACCCATCCAGATGCTTTTTAAATTTGCAACTGTACCAGGCTCCACCACCTCCTCTGGCAGCTTATTTCATCCATGCACCACCCTCCGCACGAAAATGTTATTTTGAAGCTGCACCTATACGTGCAAGTGGACAGAAGTTCATTGCACACCTTACTTGTGCCTTGTGGACAAGAATTGCAGAGTCAAAAGGCAAATCACTCCCACAGAACCCCTCGGCTCTGACCTGGTCTTGTAGCTACAGTATCGACAAGACAGTCCGAGTTCAGCCCCTTGTCAATGGCAGTCTCTAAAAGACGCATATTGTGGAGGATTCAGCGTTGGTAATACCATTGAATGGCAATGAGTTATTAGTTTCTCTCTTGTTGGAGATGGTCACTGCCTGACACCAGTGCCGCACAAACGCTACTGATCAGTCGCCAGTTCAAACCTGAATACTGTCCAGGTCCTGATACATACAGATACAGACTACTTTAATATCTGAGGAAACGTGAATACCGCTGAATATTGTGCAATCATCAATGCACAAAACCACTACTTACCTTATGTTAAAAATCACACAACGCCAGGTTATAGTCTAACAGGTTTATTAGGAAGTACTAGCTTGCGGAGCGCTGCTCCTTCGTCAGATGGTTAGTGGGACAGGATCATAAGACTTGGTTTTGGATGATTTTTAACTTCGTTCACCCCAGTCCAACACTAGCATCTCCTCATTACAGCTACCTTATGATGGAGGGAAGTAATTTATGAAGCAGCTGAAGATGATTACGGTCTTAGAAAGATCCTCAAACAAGGTTTTGTGGGTAGAACTTAGGAATGTTAAGATTAGATTAGATTACATTACATTACAGTGTGGAAACAGGCCTTCGGCCCAACAAGTCCACACTGACCCGCCGAAGCGCAACCCACCCATACCCCTACATTTACCCCTTACCTAACACTACGGACAATTTAGCATGGCCAATTCACCTGGCCTGCACATCTTTGGACTGTGGGAGGAAACCGGAGCACCCGGAGGAAACCCACACAGACACGGGAGAACGTGCAAACTCCACACAGTCAGTCGCCTGAGGCGGGAATTGAACCTGGGTCTCTGGCGCTGTGAGGCAGCAGTGCTAACCACTGTGCCACCGTGCCGCCCACGAGAGCAGCTACTTTACTGGAAGGGTATTATAGGCCATTGAAGAGTCAGCAGGACATAGAGGAACAAATATGTAAACAGTTCAGAGGTGGGCAAGAGTAATAATCAGATCTTTTCTTTTTTAAATTCATTCATGGGAAGTGGGCATCACTGACTCAGCCAGAATAGAGTATAGTTCAAATTTGTTCTGGACAAGGGACAAAATGGCCTGCAAAAAACAGCCTTGGACTGGGGAAAGTTGCTTTTATTAAAATAAAACTGGATCTGGCCACAAGGTAAAAACAATGACTGCAGATGCTGGAAACCAGATTCTGGATCAGTGGTGCTGGAAGAGCACAGCAATTCAGGCAGCATCCGAGGAGCAGTAAAATCGACGTTTCGGGCAAAAGCCCTTCATCAGGAATAAAGGCAGAGAGCCTGAAGCGTGGAGAGACACGCTTCAGGCTCTCTGCCTTTATTCCTGATGAAGGGCTTTTGACCGAAACGTCGATTTTACTGCTCCTCGGATGCTGCCTGAACTGCTGGATCTGGCCACAGTAGACTGGGAACAGAGAAGTCTACAGCGGAGAAACTGGGGGCATTTAAAAAGGAGTGGGGAAAATACTGATCCAAATGTACCTTCAAAGAGAAATGTAGGAGCAATAAATTAAGGACTAGATAAAGAAGAGTAGGCTTTTAGCAAGTCCAAAGGGAGCAATTCCCAGAGGATTATTGGAAGTGCAGGAATGAATTTAAGAAAACAATTAGAAAAGCTAAGGCATGTAAAACGATTTGCAAACAGGATTAGGAAGAATCCTAAGATATTTTATAAATACATTAAAGGAAAGAGGTTAACCAGAGGGGGCCCATTAGGGTCCAAGAAGGCAACCTGTGTATGAAACTGCAGGACATTGGAAAGGTATTGAATAAATATTTCTCTTCAGTCTTCACTCTATAAAAGAAAATGTAGATACAGAATTCAGGAACTTGCACAGTTTGACATAGGAAATGAGTAGCTATTGGCGACTCTGTCAGGCTTACAAACAGACAAATCCCCTAGCCCACATGAATTGCATACTAGACTGCAGTGGGAGGTGAGGCAGAAAATTACAGGGGCTATGACACAAATTTTTAATTCTTCTCTGGTCACAAGGGAAGTGCCAGAGGACTGGAAGATGGTTAATGTGGTTTCACTTTTTAAAACGGGTGGTAGAGATGAACCAGAAAATTACTGATCAGTAAGTCTCATATCAGTGGTAGGGAAACAATTGGAGAAAACTCTGAAGGTGCAGATTAATACTCATTTGGAAAGACATCCGTTAATTAGGGATAGTCGGCATAGCTTTGTCAGAGGGAGATCATGCCTAACAAATCTGTTAGCATTTTTTGAAAATATGATCACGTATGGATGAGGGAAGTTCTGGTGATATAGGTTATATGGATTTTAGCAACGCTTTTGACAAAGTCCCACATGGAAGATTGATTGAGAAGGTTA
>NC_057733.1:2825258-2857101 GCF_004010195.1 Chiloscyllium plagiosum
GTGGGGTACCTACAAAACATTGACAGCATTCATTCTAGGAAACAACTCATTACCAGCTTAAGAGCAATCAGGGGTAAGGAACAAATGCTGGAATAGTCACAACTCATGATAAAATAAAACAACAAACTTAATTTTATGGGTGATGTGGACACTGTAATCCAAAAAGACACGCCTCAGATTAGGTAGAACTTGACTTGGTCATGAGTCAGGTACAGGAGATTCCGACTGCAAGATTAGCAGATATGGAAATTCAACAGATAGTGAGAGAGATGCCTTATGTAACCAATTAGAGATAAAATGGACTTAGATGTGGCCTTATAATGTTAGGTCTTGTGGCACAGTGGGTAGCATCCCTACTTTAGATTAGATTACTTACAGTGTAGAAACAGGCCCTTTGGCCCAACAAGTCCACACCGACCCGCCGAAGCGCAACCCACCCAGACCCCTACATTTACCCCTTACCTAACACTACGGTGTAATTTAGCATGGCCAATTCACCTGACCTGCGCATCTTTGGACTGTGGGAGGAAACCGGAGTACCCGGAGGAAACCCACGCAGACACGGGGAGAACGTGCAAACTCCACACAGTCAGTCGCCTGAGCGGGAATTGAACCCGGGTCTCCGGCGCTGTGAGGCAGCAGTGCTAACCACTGTGCCACCGTGCCGCCCATACTTCTGAGCTAACAATCTTTTATTCGATTTCTACTCTAGGTCTTGATGGCCACAGAATAATGTAGTCAAAATAGGTTGATTATTAGCCAGTAAATCCTTCCAATACTCCAAAAGCAGGCACAAAGAGTGACATTGTTTCCTAGTCAGCATTCTTGATGTGGAAGCCTCTGGTGACAGACTGACCGATCTAATCGAGGTAAAACAAGTAATGGAAACAGACAGAAGGTGCTTTGCCAACTTCATGAGACACAGGAAAGCTTCAAAATATTATGTGATGAGGCAGGATCAGTTAGTAATGCCATAGTAAAAGTTGCACTGTGAGCCAGTGATTGTAAAAGAACTGAATTCCAGTTTAGATTTGAAAGAGACATGCATTAAAAATACAGATTTGAAACTTAATCAAAGTTAATTACATAAGTAGGAGGGGAGAACTCCCCAAGGCTGATATGGGTAAACAGTCTAAAAGGTGTAATAGTATATAAATAATGGGAAATGTTTAAAAATAATATCCAACATGTTCAGCAAAAATATATCCCATTAAAAACAAGAAAAAAATCTCAGCAAACAAGATTGAGCCATGCTTAATTGGTAAATAGAAGTCAGATTAAAAGAAGAGACTTCTAATGTTAAGGAAATGGCAAGTCTGAAGACTGAGAACAATCAGAATTACAAATTGCTACAAAACAGCAGAAAGCTACCAAAACATTGATAAAAAGAAAAAGAAAATAAGAGGAAATTTGCTAGGAATATAAGCATAGACAGTAAGACCTTTCATAAGTATATGCAAAGAGACTGAACTAAACATTGAGCCCTTTGAAGCTGAGACAGGAGAAATTATTTTGCCAAATGAGGAAATCCCAGAAACACAAAACAAATATTCTGTGCCTGTCTTCACAGCAGAAGGTGCAAGTTGCATATAGAAATAGACTGTAAACTAGATGCTAATGAATGAGGAAATTAGGGTAAATAATATCAGAGTGGAAAAGTACTGAAGAAATTTAAGGGAATAACATCTGACAAATCTGATGGGCCTACATTATAAGGTTTTAAAACAGATCACATGCAATGATAGCTAGCCAATATTTCCCAAAACTTCCTAGATTTTGAAATGGTCCCAGCAGATTCGAAGTTAGCAGATACAACACCGCTATCCAGTTAGCCAGACATCAGTCCTTGAAAAGGCACTAGAATCTATAGTTGTAAAATTAGAATGATCAGATAATGTCGGGATGGTTTTATTAAAGAAGAATTGTGTTTGACACATTTATTCCATCTTCTGAGTAGTGTAGATAATGGAGAATCAGCAGATGTATATAGATGTAGGTTTGCTCGCTGACCTGAAAGATTCGGTTTCAGGCATTTCGTCACCATAATAGGTAACATTATCAGTGAGCCTCCAGATGAAGCACTGGTGGTATGGCCCACTTTTTATTTATATTTCTAGGTTTCCTCGGGTTGTTGATGTCATTTTCGGGTCTTTTTCTCAGGTAAATGGGCTCCAAGTCAACGTGTTTGTTTTTAGAGTTCCGGTTGGAATGCTATGCTTCTAGGAATTCTCACGCATGTCTTTGTTTGGCTTGTCCTACGATAGATGTGTTGTTTCAGTTGAAGTGCTGTCCTCCTTCAACTGTAAGAATACTAGTGAGAGGGGGTCATGTCTTTTTGTGGATAGTTGATGTTCACCTGGTGGCTAGTTTTCTGCCTGTTTGCCCAATGTACTGTTTGTTTCAGTTCTTGCAAGATATTTTGCAAATGACATTAGTTTTGCTTGATGTCTGTCTCGGGTCCTTCAAGTTCATTAGCTGCTGTTTTAGTGTGTTGGTGGGTTTGTGAGCTACCATGATGCCAAGGGGTCTGAATAGTCTGGCAGTCATTTCCAAGATGTCTTTGATGTAGGGGAGAGTGGCTCAGGTTTCTGAACGTGTTTTGTCTGCTTTTTTGGGTTTGTTGCTGAGAAATTGGTGGACTGTGTTCATTGTGTACCTGTTCTTTTAGGCGTATAGTGATTTTCCTCTGCTCTGCATAGTTCCTTTGTGCTGCAGTGTGTGGTGGCTCATTGAAATAATATTCTAATGCAGCTTCGTTTGTGGATGTTGGGATGATTGTTCCTATAGTTCAGTATTTGGTCCGTATGTGTTGTTTTCCTGTAGTCGTTGGTTTGAAGTTCCCCATTGGCTGTTCGCTCTACTGCGACATCGAGGAATGGCAGTTTGTTGGTGTTCTCCTCCTCTTTCTCAACAGCAGCTAATGAACTTGAAGGACCCTATACAAATAACAAGCAAAAATAATGTCATTTACAAAAGAACTATAACAAATACTACATTGGACAGGCAGAAAGCTAGCCACCAGGATACATGAACATCAAGTAGCCACAAAAAGACATGACCCACTCTCACATATAGATGAGGAAGGACACTACTTCGACTGGGACAACACAATCATCCTAGGACAAACAAAACAGAGACATGCACGAGAACTCCTAGAAGCATGGCATTTCAACCAGAACCCTATCAACAAATACATTGACTTGGATTCCATTTATCATCCCCTGAGAAAAAGAACAGGAAATGGCATCACCAACCCAAGGAAACCTAAACACAAATAAAAAGCAGTCCATACCACCAGTTCTTCATCTGGAGGCTCACTGATGTTGCCTAGTATGGTGACGAAACATCTGAAACCGAACTTTCCAGCTCAGCGAGCAAACCCACATCCAGAACCTCAACCTGAACTACAAATCTTCTCAAAACTCACTAAGATGTATATAGATATAGATCTGATGAAGTCATATCATGCTCAATCTCTCTCCAATGATACTGCCAGACCTGCTGAGTTTCTCCAGCACTTTGTTTTTGTTTCAGGTTTCCATATCCTGAGGTATTATACTTTTATTCATTAAATAGATGTAGTATACCTAGATTTCTAAAAGATAAACCACTGAGATATCACACAAATGTTATGGTGAAGTTGGGGGTTATACATGGAAAGATTAATTAACAGACAAAAAGCAAACTCAAGACATAAAGACAGCATTTTCAAGTTAGCTGGCTGACCTGAGGATTAGTGCTGTAGTTTCAGCAATTTAAAATCTACATTAATAACTGAGACAGAGCAATGTATCAAAGTTTGTTGGTACAAAGCGAGACGGAAATGTAAGCTGTGGGGAGGTCATAAATAGCAGAGATATACATAGGATAAATGAGGTAACAAAGGTCAAGGTAACAAGGTGTTAGACTGAGCACAATACATGGAAGTGTGAGCTTATTCACTTTAGTTTTAATAGAAAAGGTGGGAAGGAAGATACACAGGTGGGACAGGTCATGAGGATGGTGCTGAGCTAGAAGGTTGGAACTGGGGGTGTGTGTAATGAGGAAACTGGTAAAGTCCACATTGATGGGGTTGAAGTGTTCTTTCTCCAGGCGTCAGGTGGTGAGGGAGTGGTGGTGGAGGAGGTCCAGGACCTTCATGTCTTCGGCAGAGTGGGAGGGGGAGTTGAAATGTTCAGCCATGGGATGGTGGGGTCACAGGTGCGGGTCTTTGGGGCCTTGAATGGGGGGTGGGGTGGCAGAAATGTTGGCGGATGATGCGATTTATGTGGAGGTTGGTGGGGTGGAAGGCCAGGACCAGGGGATACTGTCCTTGTTGCAGTTGGAGGTGCGGGTTTCAAGGGCGGAGGTGCGGGACGAAGATAAGATACGTTGGAGGGCATCTTCAACCACATGGGAGGAGGAATGGCAGTCTATTAAGGAGGCCAGCTGGTGTGTTCTATGGTGGAACTGGTCCTCCTGGGAGCAGATGCGGCGGTGGTGGAGGAACACAGGATAGCATTTTTACAGGAGGCAGGGTGGGAGTCGGTGGGTTTGTAAGAAATATCAGTATTGAGTCATTCATTGTTAATAGAGATGGAGGGGTCCAGGAAGGGTAGTGAGGTGTCAGAGATGGTCCAGATGAATTTACGGTCAGGGTTGAATGTGTTGGTGAAGTTGATGAACTGTTCAACCTCCTCATGGGAGCACAAGGTGGCGCCGATGCAGTCATCAATGTAGCAGAGGAAAAGGTGGGGAATGGTGCCGGTGTAACTATGGAAGAGGGTCTGTTTTCCATAACCGACAAAGGGAAAGGTATAGCTGGCGCCTATGTGGGTGCCCATGGATACCCCTCTCATCTGGAGGAAGTGGGAGGATTTGAAGGAGAAATTGTTGAGGGTGAGGACCAGTTCAGCCAAACAAATAAGAATGTCAGTGGAAGGATACTGGTGAGGACATTGGGAGAGGAAGAAACGGAGAGCTTGGAGGCCCAGGTCATGGCGGATGGAGGTGTGAGGAACTGGATGTCCATGGTGAAGTTGAGGAAACAGAAGTCTTGGAGGGTGTGGCTGGTGTCCCGAACGTATGTGGGGAGTCCTGGACTGCGGAGAGAGATAGGACAGTATCGAGGTAGGTGGAGATGAATTCGGTGGGGCAGGAGCAGGCTGAGATGATGGGTTGGCTGGGGTAGTCAGGCTTGTGGATCTTGGGTAGGAAGTAGAATTGGGCCATGCGGAGTTCCCAAACAATGAGGTTGGAAGCTGTGGGTTGGAGATCCCCTGAGGAGCCCCTTGTGTATGATATGGGAGATGGTTTGATGGGGGGGGATGAGGTCATGGTTGAGGGGACGGTAGGAGGTGGTGTCTTTGACTTAGCACCTGGCTTCGGCGGTGTAGAGGTCAGTGCACCAAGCTACCACTGCACCTTCTTTGTCTGCTGATTTGATGGTGAGTTTGGGGTTGGAGCAGAGGAAGTGGAGGGCTGCACATTGTGAGGATGAGAAGTTGGAGTGAGGGAGGGGAGTGGACAGGTTGAGTCGGTCAATGTCTTGGCAGCAGTTGGAAATAAAGAGGTCGAAGGCGGGTATTAGACCGGCACGAGGTGTCCAGGTAGATGACGTGTGTTGGAAGCGGGCGAAGGGGTCCTCGGAGGGTGGGCAGAAGTCTTGATGAAAAAAGTAAGCTTAGAGGCAGAGGAAGAGGTGTTCAACATCACAATGTGTTGAATGAGCTGAATACTCTACTCCTCCTCATATTTCCTCTATTATTTCAGAAGGCAATAACCTATAGAATGTTGTAACCTTCCTTAGAACTGGGGAGACACATTGTCTGAGTCATGTGCACTAAATAAACATATAATAATATCTTGAACAAGAACGCTGGCTCACCAGCATTGTTGGTCTTGGGCAGGTGGAAATATTGGAATATGTACAGTACAGTCATTTTACCCAAAGTGGTCTCTATTGAGGATTTGAAGAAACATAATGTGAGAATAGGTTTACTGAAGCTGGAACACTGACCTTAATCCCCCTGTAAATCTGCTTCAGTTACAATAGAGAGAGAGACAGCCTGTGAAGTTCATCCCTCTTCAGGCTGTGAAGCCAGATTCAATACAGCCTCTATTAGAAATAACAGGCATTTCAGTCTATTCCATTGCACTTATATATTTTATTGCGACCTAGAATATCTTCTCATAAATAAATACTGTTCAATTCATTAAATCATTGGTCTGCTATATCAGAAACTGTCCCTCAGAGGCAGGGATGCATGGTGCATGGAGCATGAAGGTGGTGACTGTAACAACTGCTAGATCAGACTTCTAACTACCTCATTTTATCTGTCCCTATGCTGTGGTAAGTATTGTCAATCAGCTAAACCAGCTTATCCTTAGCTGGAATACAGGTCACTAATAATATTTGTAGATTAGTAAGTGTTTTGAAGGGCTATGAATACAGAGGAAATGAACATGCTCATGTGTGAACCACAATGGGTTAAAACTGTATGGGATCAAACTCCATGCTGTGCTTTACACAGAAACCTAGGGCCTAATTAATATAATCTGCAAGCTATGAAGTACCTATAGCACGTCTGAAGGCAGCTTGAATAATTAAAAAGGCTCTGTCTGATTGCTTAGCACAAGCAGCAGCATGAAGCCAAGTCACATGGGTTCAACTATAACAAATGTGGTTCTAGGGGTACATTCCTCATCCTGACTTCATACAAATCTAATTTCTTTCAAACACTGCACATAAAGGACCTTCTGTACTTTATACATTGGTAATTGCTGAATAATCAATATACTCCTTCCTGCCTGACATATGTCGTGAAACCTGAAGGAAGTATTTGGTCCCATCAATACCAAAGTAAGTAGCTATCACCTGTTGTAGACAGTTGTTAGAGATGTCTGTAAAGTGGCCCAATTCAATGCTAGAGCAGAAGCTTTTTAGGTTTCTTAGATCATCGGCTGGCAGACCTCAAAATCGGGCCTTACTGAGCACGATGTTTTTATGTAAAATTGGCACAAGTTCTAGTGCTAAAAGATATAAAAGAGACCGAAGGGGCAACATTTTCACACAGACAACTAGCTCTACCATTAAAATCTCCAGAGTTCTGGTGTTCAGCACTGTTCTGGTGCACTCAGTATTACCATAATTTAAGCCATTAAAAAATCATTCACAAAGAATTTGAATGAATAACAAATTCAAAATCCATCTACAGGGTGACTGTGGAGACTCTTTTACAGACCAGCACCAAGTAAGAGGAAGAGTCCCAAGGTTGAATCATTAAGATTGAATTACACAGCACAGAAAGATACCATTCAGCTCTCAATACTTTTGAAAGAAGAATCTAATTCATCTCACTTCCTGTTCTTTATTACTAGCTCTGCAAGTAATTTCCCCATCAAGTACTTGTTCCATTGCACTCAAATGTTGCTTTTGAACCAGCTTCCAATAGCCTTTCAGGATAATATATTCCAGATCAAAACAATAGAAACAAATCTAAATCACACTCCTCTCTTTTTCAAATTGCCTCAAATCTGTATTCTTTGGTTACTAATGATGTTGGAATATTGCATGCAATTCTTGTCTCCTTCCTATCGGAAACATGTTGTGAAACTTGAAAGGGTTCAGAAAAGATTTACAAGGATGTTGCCAGGGTTGGAGGATTTGACCTATAGGGAGAGGCTGAACAGGCTGGGACTGTTTTCCCTGGAGCATCGGAGGCTGAGGGGTGACCTTATAGAGGTTTACAAAATTATGAGGGGCATGGATAGGGTAAATAGGCAAAGTATTTTCCCTGGGGTCAGGGAGTCCAGAACTAGAGGGCATAGGTTTAGGGTGAGAGGGGAAAGATATAAAAGAGACCGAAGTGGCAACATTTTCACGCAGAGGGTGGTACGTGTATAGAATGAGCTGCCAGAGGAAGTGGTGGAGGCTAGTACAATTGCAACATTTAAGAGGCATTTGAATGGGCATATGAAGAGGAAGGGTTTGGAGGAATATGGGCCAAGTTTCTATGCTATACATCCCTATGACTCTACTGGAAACAGTTTTTCCACAAAGCATCGTAAGTACTTTGTAGCTGGGAGTGTGTCAATTAAATTCTCCCTTAGCCTTTCCCACTCGAAGAATAACTTCAGTTTCTTCAGTCTCCCTATGAAGACTGATGTTCCTAATGTCAGTGCAATAAATTCTCTCACAATTATGATCTTTTCTGTTGAATTGATAAATGCCCTATCACATTGAAGACTTCCTTCTGAAGGAAACCCTTGCTTTCAAGCCTTGTGAACCATCCCTGGTCACGCTTCATGGCTTTAATATTCTTCCTTTAATGTGATACCAACGATTCCAATACAGGCTTAAGTGATGCTGAGAACATGTTTACCATATTGGCCCTTTCTTTGCAATCAATGTCTTCTTAAAACAGAGCAGACTGTCATTTTTTCCTGTATCTACACACCATTCCAACAGTAATAGCTGGAAGATAAAGCAAAAAGCTTCATCATTTGTACTCAACATGGTACAGATACTGAGCATCCCACAACAGTCATTGTAGATCCAGGTTGAGCAGAGGATCTGTTGCACATAATGCCATGAGAAGGCACAAATCCATTGCCCTGATATACAGTCTGGATGAGTCGTACTTCACCCAATCAGACAGTGGATGAGAAGTTATACTGAACTTCTCTCTCAGGCAGAAATAAGAGATCCCACAGCATCATTCAAAAAATTAGCAGGGAGTTCTGGGTGAACTGGCCAATATTTATAACTCAATTAACTTCATTAAAACAGATTGTCTGGTCAGTCTTTTTTGTACACAAATTGGCTGCTCCATTTCCTACAATGTAACAGAATTTCAAATGTCTCCTTGGCTGTGTAATGTAAATATAAATGTTAAGTCAGTCTTTGCTATGGCAATTTTCAGGTACTGAAAGTATCAAGGGGAAGATGATGACATTTTGTTAGTGTTACTGGATAAGTAATCTATAGACAAGCATGCTGTAGGGACATGGATTTGAATCCAAGTATGGCAGCTGGTAATTGAATTTGCATTTAAAATATCTAGAATTGATAACTAGTCTCCATTATGATAACTAAGAAACTATCAACTGACATAAGGACTTGTTTCACTACAGTGCTGAAGGGTAAGTAATCTGCCACTCTTACTCGGTCTGACCTATATGTGACTTCAGATTCTCAGTAACATGGTTAACTTTCAATGGTTCTCTGAAGCAGTCTAGTAGTCATTTCACTAAAAGTCAATTCGAATAGGGTTACAAATTGCCAGTGATGCTCATATCCAATGAAAGAAATATTTAAATTTGGGCTTACACCATAATGTGCTGAAGCCATCAGTGGACAGGTAAATAAGTGACCTGGAGATAACAATAACTGCACCAGCTTTTACTGAGCATTCCAAGTATCCCATGCAGATTTGTATGCTAATTAACAAATAGCCCATGAGAAATGGGATGCTGCTGCTACTCCTTTAACAAGGTTATGGTGTCCTTAATTTGTTTTTTCCCCGAGAGAGATCAAAAAGACAGAGTTGCCAAGAGGTCTAGGTTTGAGGACCAGTTTGATGATAGCTAGCAGATACTGCCTCAGGCAAAAGGCTTTCATGTTTTTAAAAAAAAAATGAAAGGAGAGTGGCCAGTTCTCCCAGCTCAGTTTTTTCTCTGGTTTGGTTTGGTTTGGTTTTAGCAGGCAGTCAGTTGTGAAGCTGCTGGACTCAGAAGCAGGTCCACACTGATCCTCCCTCTCTCTGACATTCCTCCTGCAAGATCCTATGTTTGATTTTGCCTTTTGTGCCAAGGGGTGGTTATATATAGGGATTGTTGCAAGTATTTGGAACAGTATCATTAAGTTGAGATAATCCGTTGGGTTTTCGGACAGGTCAGGCTATTCTGCATTCTGTTTTCTTTTGTTTGTGTTTCATTTGGTAACCTTGCAAATAAATTCTGTGTTGTTTAAAAACTAAGTGGTTGGGCCAGCTGCATCACTCCTGAAATATTCACTATACACCTGCTTAAAACAACTGGCAAAGCTAGGGTCTGGGCTACTTTCTTGAAATATTTTGGAGGGGGTCTGGCCTGGTCCATAACACAAAAGTACAAGAGCTGAATGACAGCATTCATTTGCTTATTATCTCACCAGAGTCACTAAGCCATTCTAAATAAATATGCAATGTTACTGGTAAAATAAAGGAAAACTGCACCTGAAGGTGAACAGTTGGAGACGGATATCCAAAAAAGCCATCGGTGTGCTTCAAATCTGATTACAAAGCTGAATATCTTAATGTTTAGACAAAGGGAACCTGACATCCAAACAGACAGTGATATCTGTCCTGCACATGTGATAATGAGATAAATTTTAGATAGTCTCCAATGGGGAGCTTAGTAGGGAAGAATATTGATGGGTTCAGATGTGTGTATCCAAGCAATGAAACTTAGCAGGAGAGAGAAAACAAAATATTGACCCTTGCTGAAGGAAAACAAATCAATGGTCTGCAGTTTCTTAAGTAAATTTGCTGTCTGCTGCCATTCACTTTGCTTGGCTTCCATTGCCTGAGGGAAGAAGTGGTGGGGGGTGGGGGGAAGGAAAAAAAAAGAGGATGGGGATGCAATGCATGATGTCCTACAGAGGTGCTACAGCCAAATGACAAAGTTGAGCTGCAGTGAGTCAGTGTCACTTTCTACAGCAGGAAAACAGGTCTTCAATTCACCAGTTATTGAGAGGAGGCAGGAGCAGTGTAGAAGGGTGATGCATGCTGTGGCTGCTGGCTCCAACCACCAAGGGGCTGGGGGATTGTGTTCCCAAGCTGGTCACTCTGCTGCCCTTGGCTCTCATCACGCGGAGTGTAAGGAGGGGGCTGCTCCTGTTTGGAAGGACAGAGAATGGGAAATCAGCAACATCAAATATTTACAGAAACAGTTTCAAAAATGAAGTAGCAGATAATATAGGAGACCTGGGTCTAATTATAAATTCCCGATCATGCACCCCTATCCTTCAGGTTGGTGTAATGATAGGTTATAACAGGGTGGAGCAGCAGTTAAAGCAAGGTCAGTCACTTAGCAACTCTCACCTAATCTTAACCTGCTCTTTCCATCAGGTAGGGGTGTCACCACAGGATAGCATGACTGGGTCAGAGCTTGGAGTAGGGTAACAGTGAAGATTTACCCCTAGGGTGGACTTACTGGGAGAATTAAAGTAGGTCAAAAAGAACTCCAAGCAGATGGTCCTGAAAAAAGAAATGCAACTTTAGGTTTCCCTGTTGGCCAAATGTTCCATGGCCAACGGAACTCCACAACAATCCTCAAAATTCAGGGTCAGAAACCTTTGAAATCACTCAGCCTTCCACAGCTGATCAAAGGATCACCGTTGTGGCTTTCTCACTGGCTATGCAGTGGAATCAGAGGTCTTCAGGTTTTCTTTCACCAGCTATCAATGTTATTCCGAACCAACAGTGCAGGTTTGATTTCCATTCTCGTTGAGGTAGATTTGAGGTAACCTCCCACCTTGCCCTGATCTGGAGTTGAAGGGAATGGCAAACCACACTGAAATTGCCAAGATGGATGGCTCACAGAATTTACATTAGCATGTAAAAATACCTAGGGTCCAGGGAAGACACTGATAGATAGTTCAGTCTCTGATCTCTGATGTCAACTGCAATGTTCACTCACATAAGATTAAGAGGTAGAGATATCAAGTGCTTACAGTTTCTACTATTGAGGATTTAAAAAGGATGTAAATGAGTTATTACCCTGTTGTTATAAAAGACTTGAACATAGTCAAAAGTATGAACCAGTTGCATTTTTTGAAAGCTTTGAAATTATCCTATTATGTGTAGGATGAATTGGTTCTACACGGTATGTAATGGGTGAATAGGCATTGACATGGCAAAGGAATGTTGGGGGGGTGGGGGCATGGGTTTACTGCTTCCATTCCAAATGGAATAAAGCTTTAAAGCTCTGAGGCAGATATTTTTATTCACTCCCTACCAGGCACCAAGCATTCCTTGTAGCTACCGCTGATCTCTTTCCCAAGTTGGCTGGGCAGCCTGCAGACCAAACCAGCAAAGGCTGTGTCTGACAGCAGACTTACCCAAGGCAAGGAAGCTGTGAACTTTCCCTAATCCCATTACAGCAGCCTTGAAGATGAAGATCCAGGCTCTGATTACTGTTCCTTCATCCTTGCTGGATTGATACCGTACAACTCCTTAGTGAACACTGTGGGTGTGCCTTTATACTGCAAACACTGAAATGGAGGTTCAAGACCACATTCTCAAGAGACTGGCATTATAGGGTAAGATGGCATCAGATACAGGAGCACACCATCTGAGAGGTTTCACTCCAAGCCACACAATATACTGACTACAATGCTGTTCCTTCACTGTTGTAGGTAGATATTCCAGAACACCCATCCCAGCAGCACTACAGCTGTACCTTCAGAAAAACTGCAGAGGTCCAAGATAACAACTCACCTCCAGTTCAAAGGCAATTAGGAATGAACAAATACTGGCCTTACCAGGAATTACACAAGAAAAATGTTCATGTACTGAGAGCAACCAAAGGAAAATCTCATTGCCTTAAATAAACTGGTCTCAGCATTGACTCAGCTGCAGCAGTCATTTCTAAATCCCAAGCCTTGGAATCAAGACCCATGCTAGACACTGGAGGCCATAACTGAAACAGAAGACACTAGTGCAATATTGATGGTCTGCCTTAGCTAGGATGAGATATTAAACTGTGATCCTCTCTGCTGTCACAGGTGTACATAAAAGATCCTACAACATTTTAATAAGAGTGGGGATTTCCTCCTACATCTGTTAACCAAAAGTCAGGAACGGATTATCCAGTTACTGATAATATTTATGGGATTTTGCTGTGCAGAAATGTACTGCCAGCTTTGCTGAGAGATTACACTTCAAAAGGACGTCACTGAATGTGAAGCATATGGGACATGCCTGAGATCATGAAAGCACAGTAGAAATGCAAATCTGCTTTTCTTCACTGATGGCCATATATTACAATTGGAGCAAAGCTGTATTGGGGCAATGTGTAGAATCACTTTTTAAACTGAGTAGTAGAAATCTGGAACAGTCTCACCTAGAAACTGGATGAGTGGGATTTAGGGGATACAAATTGATGATTTCAAAATGAAGATTAATAAATATGTCTGACAACAAATAAAGTGTCACATAACCAAGGTGGTTAAATAATCTACACTGCACTCGTGATCAAATGGAATTGCAACGCAGCAGTTGTTGAATGGCCTTCTGTCTTTTTGAACTGGTTAATGCAAAAATGTAAAAGGAATTTTTAGTTCAGCCAAGATGAGTGCTCAATGCATATCTACCCAAAAACCACCCATTCATAGTATGCCTGTCACAGCTCCAACTCAGCAAGTTTCCTGCTTAAATCCTCATTTTTACCACCTCCAGATTCAGCTATTCCATTGTATTCTTAGCCAACCTCCCAACTTCCACCTTCTACAAGTCTCCATTCCACTCCAACCCTATTGCCTGTATCCTTACTCACTAAATTCCATGCATGGTAACCTACACTAGCTCCTCGCCTGCAATGCTTCAATTTTAAAATTTTCATCCTTCATTTCAAATCTTATCATGGCCTCTCTTATACAACTTTCAGAGATGATGCACTGCTTCAACTCTGGTTCTCAAGCACTCTAATTTTAAATAACCCCTTCAGCTTTCCTTCCCAAACTTTCCACTTATTGGTCACCTGATCTTACATTTCTTTGTGGTTCAACATTAATTTTGTTTCTAATATTCTAAAGTGCTTTGGAATGCATATTTAAGTGAAGGTGTTGTATAAATGCTGATATTGTTTCTGATTCGTTGTTCTGATTATCCTGGGATTGTTTGATGGGGAAAATGTGGAGAGAGCTTTACTCTGCATCTAACCCCATGCTCTATATGTATTGGACACACTTAACTATTATTATTTCCCCAACATTCCAACAGATTCTGGGCAGTAAAGATAGATTAGCAACATCCTAAATTAAAAAAAAATACATTTTTTCTTCCTTGTCCTTACCATGGGCACACTGAGAGGGACTGACTGACTGCTCTGAGTATTTTCAGCCTGTTCTGCAGGCCTTGCTTCACCTGCATAGAAAGAAGTATTTTACTACACATGTACCAATGGTACAAACCTCCAATGCAATGTGACAAAATATTGCACCCCGACCAAATGTCCGCTCCATCTTCCATGTCCTAAGTGGTGTGGGCAGTCATGGACATCCAATGAATTGGTGCACTGATGGGAAAAAAAATATATTGCCATTGCTTTCTTCAGGATGGCCGACTAGGAAACTGCTACTCTTACCCATTGCCACCAGGTGTAATGGAAGGTCAGTCAGTTGGTTGGTCAGTCTTCTCTCTCTCTCAAGGTTCTGTCAGAATGGGATACCAGTGTTAGCTAGAACTTCTGAAGAAGGGCCTGTGCCCGAAACGTCGAATCTCCTGTTCCCTGGATGCTGCCTGACCTGCTGTGCTGTTCCAGCAATAAAGTTTCAACTAGCTAGAACTTCTGCTCTCACCCAGATAGCACACATCCCAGCCAAGAGGACTGTCAAGTCACAGAGAATAGCTGCCTAGTATTCCTTCCTTCTAACAGATTGTGCTGGCTGTGATGCCCAGTTGAGATCACCTAGCTCACCAAACCAGAGGTTTCCTACTTTGTTCAGGAGGTGTCATCTTGCTAAGTGGGTATCACACACACTTCTACGGGTCAGAAAATCGCAAGTTCAAGTTCCACTCCAGAGCCCTGAACATATGGAGAATGCTCTATAGTGCAGTATTAAATGAGTGCTGCACTATTGGAGGTGCGGTCTTTTGGGAGAGACTCAGCAGAAGTAATGCCTGGGCAGGATGTAAATGATCCCATAGCATTATTGCAAAGAAGAATGAGGAGCTTTTAAACATCCTAAGCCAATATCTATCCCTCAACCAACATCATTAAGACAAATTTATATCACCTGACTGTATTGGTTTTCTAAAAATTGGTTGCAGCATTTCCTACATTACTTGGAAAAAGTGCTTCACTGACTCAAGGTAGAATCATACAGTACCAAGAGGCCTTTAGTCTATCAAGTCCATACTGCCAAAAACATATTACACTACTCCCATTTTCCAGCATGAGGCCTATAGTCATGGATGTTATATAACTTCAAGTGCTCACCCAAGTACCTTTTCTTGAAAAAAAGGCTGAGGTTTTCTGCTTCCCCTACCCTCCCAAACAGGGAAATCCAGACCCCATCACCTGCTGGGTGAAAATGTTTTTCCTAAAATCCCTTTTAACCTTTTGCCTATTAAAGGCACTATGAAATGCAATCTGTATTATGAGTCATTTAATGAAGGGTTTAATGTGTGAAGTTACATAGCTGCATGAGATTACATGCTTTACTTAGTCTTGCTTAACTTTTAGAAATGAGTTAGAACAGTCTGATTAGGGAAGAGAATCACCAGATATCTGCAACAGTAAATTAAAGACATTAAAACAAAATCAGTGAAACAGTAAGGTTAGATGGACTAGCACATTGCATTCAATTCACACAGAGCAAGGTCGCACAATATTAACAAGACAACACCCAGAATCTGTTGGGCAGAAACCCTTTGTCAGGACTTCCAACTTCACATCTATTGACTCTGACTTCCAGCACCTGGAGTCCTTATTGTCTCCAAAATCAGAATCTGTTTTAGTGCTGTCAGTGGAGTAGTAAGTATTGAGTAACTCTCCAGCTACTCAAACAATTCCTTGGAATCTTTCACATCCGGTTTAATGTATCATCCAAGAGAGGACACTTCCACTAGTGAGGACACCTCCAATAATTGACAAGGACGACACGGTGGCTCAGTGGTTAGCACTGCTGCCTCACAGCACAATGGTCCCAAGGTTTGATTCTAGCCTCAGGTGACTGTCTGTCTGTGTGGAGTTTGCACATTCTCCCCATGTCTGCGTGGGTTTCCTCCGGGTGCTCCAGTTTCCTCCCACAGTCCAAAGACGTGCAGGTCAGGTGAATTGGCCATGCTAAAGTGCCCATCGTGTTAGGTCAATTAGTCAGAGGGAAATGGGTCTGGGTGGGTTACACTTCAGAGGGTCGGTATGGACTGGTTGGGCCAAAGGGCCAGTTTCCACACTATAGGGAATCTAATCTAATCTAATTTGGACTTCAGCTCATATCCAAGGAGAGGTTTAAAAAATATGTTTGGCATCCTCCATCCAGCTGAAGGCCTATGATAGGAATGCTGGACAACAGGGCATGGTTAGTCAGTCCTCAGTGATACTTTCAAAGTTCAAAGCAGAAAATTCATGTTAAGTGTGATTAGCTGCAGAGGGGCTTACTTACAATCCTGTGTCTGAGACAGTAACGCATTACCTCCTGGAAGAGTCATGGGCCCCGGGTAAGGGGGAGGAGCCATGTAGTTCATTGTACCCTCTGTGGGAGGTGGTCCAGGGTAAAATCCAGCTACAAGAATAATAGCAGTAGGTAAATAATTTGACAAAAGATATATGCAAACTTCAGTACTGATCCTTGATCACAGCTGGAATAGAAACAAAGAATTGGTCTCAGTGCCCCAGTGGTTTTGCCTGACTACCGAATCTTGTCAGACACACACACACACACACACAAATTGAATGAGGACAAGATCAGGATTAGCTGTGATATCATAGAATCCCTATAGTGTAGAAACAGACCATTTTGGCCCAACAAGTCCACACTGACCCTCCAAAGAGTATCCAACCCAGACTAATTCTCCTACCCTATTACTGTACAGTTCTCCGGATTAATGCACCCAACCTATACATCCCTGAACACTACGGGCAATTTAGCATGGCCAATTCACCGAACCTGTACATCTTTGGACTGTTAATTAAGCATTTTGAAGAATGACTACTTCAGGGGAAAATCCAGTTCCTGTTAAACTTTGAGAATAAGGAAGAGGGGTGCAATTGGGGGAAAACAAAAAAAAAGAGCCACTGGTGCCTAATTTTCACTTTGATATTTGACCACACAAACACCATATGTACTGGTATTATATTGGAGGTGGTAGAGGGAACAATTACTAGTACAATACATGAGACATTTAGAAAGCTAAGCTTTTCAAAAACAAGCTCCTCAAAGGGAGTTGAAGAATAAAGTTGATAATGAACTTTTGTGGGAGGTCATATTTACTGCATAAAACAACTAGAAGCATTCATGTGAACAGCTTGTTTTTAAGATGACTCAGGTACAGAAAAGACAAGGTCTTAACAGATAGAGAGTCAGAGTAATATAGCATGGATTACCAACCCAAACTGGTCCATACTGACCATCGTGGCCACTCAGCTAGTTCCAATTGTCTGCATTTGATCCATATTGTTTTAAGCCCTTCCCCCATCCATGTACCTCATCCAAAATGTTTAAACTGTTGCTATTGTACCTGCCTCAACCTCTTTCTCTGCCAGCCCATTCCACATATGCATCACTCTCTGCAAGAAGATGTTGCCTCTCAGGTCTTTCTTAAATCTTTCCTCTCTCACCTTACACGCCCTCTAATTTTCAATTCCCCATCCCTGGGAAAAAGACTATATGCATTCCTGGCCAACCTCTCCCAATAATTTAGGCCTACTAGTCATGGCAATATCCTCTAAAATAGTCTTTGCACTCTTTCCAATTTTACTATTTCTTTCTTATAACAGGGCGACACAAACTGTACACAATATTCCAAGTGTGACATATTTTGCTGCCTCGTATAAAAAGCACACATGGTTGGCGTCCATAGTATTTGAAAAGCTTGAAAGATAAATTGTATCAAAATATACTGCAGCTAGACTGGTCATTTATACTGTATTGAAATGTAAACTGTTTCATTTCTTCCATTACCGAGCTGCTTTTGTATTTTTTTTTAAATGCCAACTAGAAGGAAGGAAACACAACCACAAGGATCGGTGCAGAGTCCACTACTTTGTCATTTATGTAAGTGATTTGGATGTGAGCATAACAGTATAGTTAGCAAGTTTGCAGATGACACCAAAATTGGAGGTGCAGTGGACAGTGAAGGTTACCTCTGACTACAACGGGATCTTGATCAGATGGGCCAATGGGCTGAGAAGTGGCAAATTAGATTAGATTAGATTACTTACAGTGTGGAAACATGCCCTTCGGCCCAACAAGTCCACAACCCACCCAGACCCATTCCCCCAAATTTACCCCTTCACCTAACACTATGGGCAATTTAGCATGGCCAATTCGCCTAACCTGCACATTTTTGGACTGTGGGAGGAAACCAGAGCACCTGGAGGAAACCCACGCAGACTTGGGGAGAATGACTGTGTGGAGTTTGCACAGTCACCGGAGGCGGGAATTGAACCCGGGTCTCTGGCATTGTGAGGAAGCAGTGCTAACTTCTGTGCCACCGTGCCGCCCTTAGGGGAGTGTAATTTAGATAAATGTGAGGTGCTGCATTTTGGGAAAGCAAATCTTAGGATTTATACACTTAATGGTAAGGTCCTGGGGACTGTTGCTGAATAAAGAGACCTTGGAGTGCAGGTTCATAGCTCCTTGAAAGTAGAATCGCAGGTAGATAGGCTAGTGAAGGCTGCATTTGGTATGTTTACCTTTATTGGTCAGAGTATTGAGTACAGGAGTTGGGAGGCCATGTTGCAGCTGTACAGGACATTAGTTAGGCCATTTTTGGAATATTGCATGCAATTCCGATTGTGAAACTTGAAAGGGTTCACAAAAGATTACAAGGATGCTACAAGGATTTGAGATATAGGGAGAGGCTGAACAGGCTGGGGCTGTTTTCCCTGGAGCCTGAGTTTGAGGGGTGACCTTAGAGGTTTATAAAATCATGAGAGATGTGGATAGGATAAATAGACAAAGTCTTTTCCCTTGGGTGGGGGAGTCCAGAACTAGAGGACATAGGTTTAGGGTGAGAGGGGAAAGATATAAAAGAGACCTAAGGGGCTACTTTTTCACGCAGAGAGTGGTACATGTGGGGAATGGGCTGCCAGAGGAAGTGGTGCAGGCTGGTACAATTGCAACATTTAAAGTGCATCTGGATGGGTACATGAATAGGAAGGGTTTAAAGGGATATGGGCCGGGTGCTGGCAGGTGGGACTAGATTGGGTGGGATATCTGGTCGGCATGAACAGGTTGGACCAAAGGATCTGTTTCTGTGCTGTACACCTCTATGACTCTCAGTGGGAGACACTAACAGAGTAAGCAATGTCTACCATTACCAGTAACAAGTAGATAATCTGTGATCTTCCCAACATGTAAAGGTGAATCACCTGGAAGTGGGGGAGGGTAGGCAAAGGTTGCAGATGTTGGTACGTTGTATGCTGCGACTCCCACAGGTACTGTATTTCCACATGCACTGTTTAGCATGTAGGTGTAGCCAAATCCTCCAGCTGGGACTTCACCCCTAGAGGCTGAAGAAGAAGAGATTGAGTGCTTAGTAAATGAGACCTCGATTAGATTCAAAGTTGATTCTAAACCTAATGTTGGCGACTGCATTAACAAACCTTTTATAACAAAGAACCTGTCCAGACCCCTTAGCTACCTTCACCAATGTCACATCGCCCATTAATCTTCTCACTCACTCAAATGTTTAAAAGCAACAGATCTGTCCCACCAGTACCGCAGTATTATACAGTGACACACTTGTCTACACCATTATTATACACAGTATCTACAATGACAGCCTGTACCTGCATTGAATTAGAAAACAACTGCATATTTCATTTTGATTAGGCAACAGTAGAAATGATCGAATGCCAAAAGGAAATTGGGTCACATCATTGATGCCAGACATGCAGTCATTCTGAGACCAATAACTTAGTAGGCTAAATCTGACCATATCATCCAAAGATTCTTGCCTCATCAACATATGAACAGTAATGGGGGGAGGGGGGGGAAAGAGAGACTAGATAGTACAAGGGTTCCAGGTTCATCAGTAACCATAAGCCAAAAAGTATAAAAATCACTGACTTTGAAGCCCAAGTACCATTAACCAAATAATTCCACAGGATAATGCTCTTAAGATGAGCAAGGATGCATTTGTACAGTAATGCTCAAAATCCCAGGAATATCTCAATGTACTTCAATCAATGACCAGTAATCAGTAATAAAGTAGGAAACATTGTAGCCAATCTACAATGAAGTCCACTGCAAAATGATAAATAATTTGATGATCCCTTTTAGTGATGATGGTTAAGCGACAAAGATTGCTGAGGAGCCAAAAATATTAACCCTGCTCTGCTTAGAAATAGTGCCATAACATCCCTTTACAGCCACAAAGGACAGAAGACAGGACATCTATTTAATGTCTCATCTGAAAGACAGCATCTCTTCCACTCTAAACTGTCAGTCTGGATTATCTCTATGGCCTGTCCCACTAATTTGTCTCAGACACCTGGACTGACTACTCTCACAACTGGGACCAGAATCTCAGTCATTTGCTTGGAGAAAGGAACGTGGACAAATTATAAAAGGAAAGCAAGTGGGACCGGTACTGTGGGAGTCAGGAAAGACTGAACCGAGACCCACAGAGCAAGCGAATGAAACCCTACCCTGTGATGCTGTACGTAACATCAACTGTCCAAATTCAATGGCACCTCCACTGGTGAAGGAAAGCTTAAATGTTGCAGAACCTTCCCATCCTCCTGTGGAATAAAATGATGATTAGAATGCAAGGGAAAAACAGATATTCTTAAAAGCTTCTCCGATTCCTCAAAACTAATGCACAAACTTTTGCTTTCATCCAACCCAGAAATAAAATAAATTTAGCAATCAAAACTGACATTACTTCAAGGACTATTTGACCATAGCCCTCATGCCAATCCTGTCCCACTGCCATCCAGTATCTCCCCAAATCTTTTATCCCCAGTCACCCACACCCTGAATACATTCTCTCTTGTCCAAATGACTGGGTTCCATCAGCACCATCTGATCAGAAGCACTGCAGGCTAACATATCAGAATTTAACTAATCTAAAGTAAATGCTTCAAATACTCCTATTGTCTCATCTGGACTGATATTATGGAGTATTTACTCTATTTTAGAATCAGACTTCCTTCCATTGCTTCACAGTATTCGTCAAGGACTCTAGAAGCCATTTAACTACTGCTTGTCACACAATCAATACAATCATCGTATATCCATTCTGCATGATCCAGTTTCGTCTTTCAACCTCTTTGCAGCCTGCACCACCGTTCCTTATGCAGCCAATTGAAACTGCACAAAACTCCTATTTTAATCTATCTAGACAAAGAACAAAGAACATTACAGCACAGGAATAGGCCCTTCGGTCCTCCAAGCCTGCACTCTTATCTACACCTGTCACTTATTTAAGGATTTGTATCCCTTTGCTCCCTGCCCATTCATGTATCTGTCTAGCCTCTATCACCTCCGCTGGCAACATGTCCCAGGCACTCACCACCCTCTGTGTAAAGAACTTTCCACGCATATCTCCCTTACATTTTTCCCTCTCACCTTGAACTCCTGACCCCTAGTAATCAAGTCCCCTACTCTGGGAAAAAGCTTCTTGCTATCCACCCTGTCTATAGCTCTCGATTTTGTAGACGTCAATCAGGTCACCCCTCAACATCTGTCTTTTTAATGAAAATAATCCACATCTACTAAACCTCTCTTCATAGCTAGTGCCCTCCATACCAGGCAAGAACATGGTGAATAGTCTCTTGAGGAAGTCTATAGCCTTAAAACTTGTCCTTAAACATTAAGGCCAAAACAATGTTAAATTATAGAACACATTTCCTGCACAGTAGAAAATAGACAGGCAGAGAGGGTCAGGCCATGGGAAAAAAAAGGGGGAACCCAAGCTATACAGAAGAGAAAGACATCTATTCTCACCAGAGAAGGGGATGCACAGAGACAATTTTAGTGCTGAGACTGCGGAAGCCAGTAGAAAACTAACTCTTTGTGCTTACTTGCTATGACTTGAATTTAATTGCATTTTGAGACTTTATGATAAATTTGAGTAGCCATTTCTGGTTATGAAATGCAAACTCTGTAAAAAAGGTAATATTGATGAACCTTTAAGTTACTTGCTGTTTTATAGACTAAGACTGCCCCACTGTCAATTCGAACTAGTTAGATCTTGTGTCTTATTTGAATTTGCATCACAACCTTGAAAAGAAGGCATGTTTAATTCGAGACTAATTAATCATTTTAAATACAATCTTGCAATAACATTTCAGCTTCAGATACAGAGTGATTCTGTGCTTAAAAGCAGAGGTCTACTCTAGTTTAAAATTATTCTAAACCTAACATTGAAGAGATTCGATTTTATGGTCAAAAAAAGTTTGCCCTCTTTGCTAAGAAGCCATTTCATAAAACAATGGTATCAGACATGCGAGCTGTGCAAGGTTACTTTATGACATCTCCCACTTAGACTCATTTCCTTATTGGAACTTATCTCGTTAGCAGATGCCTAACTCAGCTGGATTTGTTTTTCCCACCTGATGGATAGCTCAAGACCTGTAGGAGTGATCAGTCAAGCGCACACAGATCTGTCAATTCTCTTCCTTACGAATTATTGTCTTTCACTGTTATCTGTTTAATTAAGAACATGCAGTGTTTTTTGTAAACATTTTGTATAAAGGATGCCTGTTTGTGACAGTACAGCAGAGTAGCCTGCAAGGGCTCTTAAAGGAAGAGCTATTTCCTATTCTCCTGGGTTATTAGAATCTAGTTAGTTTAGCTTATAGGTGTCAGTATTATGTTGTAACAGTGATGCTACTGGTAAATAAAGGGGTGACTAAAATTAAACTAACCTGTAAGAGTTTTATTTTATTCCAGACTACCAACGAGTACAATCTCCAGGACAAAATCAAGAGAGGTTTACAGGTTGACTCCACAAGAGATTCCCTGGGCCATCTCAAATCTGTACTTTAACACTGACCCTCTCCAAAGCATCCACATCCTTCTGATAATTTTTGCAACCAGAACTGTACACAATATTCCAAATGTAGCTGAATTAAAGTCCTATACAACTGTAACATTACCTGCCAACTCTAGTACACGATACCCCATCCGATGAAGGAAAGCATGCCGTACGCCTTCTTAACCACTATCAACCTGCATTGCCACCTTCAGGGTATAGTGGAAATGAACACCCAGGTCTCTTTACATCAATTTTCCCCAGGGCTTTTCATTTACCGTAAAGTTTGCTCTTGAATTGGATCTTCCAAAATGCAACACCTCGCATTTGCTCAGGTTGAACTCCATCTGCCACTTCTCCACCCAACTCTCCAACTATACATTCTGCTGCATTCTCAGACAGTCCTCTTCAACGTCTGCTACTCCACCAATCTTAGTGCCATCTGCAAATTTGCTTTTCAGACCACCGAAACCTTCCTCCAGATCATTTATGAATATCACAAACAACAGAGGTCCCAGCACAGATTCCTATGGAACACTGCTGGTCAGTTCTCCATTTTGAGAAACCCCCTTCCACTACTTCAATCTCCTGCTGCCCAGCCAGTTCTCAATTCCCTAGCACATACACTCTGGACCCCATGCAACTTTACTTTCTCCATCAGCCTACCATGGAGAACCTTATCGAATGCCTTACTGAAGTCCGTGTATATGACATCTACAGCCGTCCCCTCACCAAAATCAACTTTGTCACTTCCTCAAAGAATTATATTAAGTTGGTAAGACATGACCTTCCCTGCACAGAACCATGCTGCCACTCACTGATAAGCCCCTTTTCTTCCAAATGTAAATAGATCCTATCCCTCAGTACCTTCTCCAGCAGCTTCCCTACCATTGACATCAGGCTCACCGGTCTCGAATTACCTGGATTATCCCTGTTACCCTTCTTAAACAAGGGGACAACATTAGCAATTCTCCAGTCCTCCAGGACTTCACCCATGCAAGAATGCTGCAAAGATATCTGTTAAGGCCCCAGCTATTTCTGCTCTCACTTCCCTCAGTAACCTGGGATAGGTCCCATTCGGACCTGGGGACTTGTCCACTTTAATACCTTTTAGAATACCCAACACTTCCTCCCTCCTTATGCCAACTTGAACTACAGTAATCAAACATCTATCCCTAACCTCAACCGTCATGTTCCTCTCCTCGGTTAATATTGACACCAAGTACTCATTAAGAATCTCACCCATTTTCTGATTCCACCCATAACTTTCCTCCTTTGGCCCTTTCCTCAAGTGGGCCAACCCTTTCTTTAGTTACCCTCTTGCTCCTTATATACGAATAAAAGGCTTTGAGACTTTTCTTCACCCTGTTTGAAGATATTTCATGACCCCTTTTGACCCTCTTAATTCCTCATTTCAGATTGGTCTACGTTCCTGATATTCTTCCAAAGCTTCACCTGTTTTCAGTCACCGAGACCTTGTGTATGCTTCCTTTTTCCTCTTAGCTCGTTTCACAATTTCACTTGTCATCCCTGGTTCCCTATTCTCGCCACTTCTATCCCTCGTTTTCACAGCGACATCTGTCCTGCATTCTGATCAACCTTTCTGAAAGCCTCCCACATACCAAATGTAGAGTTTCCTTCAAACAGCTGCTCCCAATCCACATCCCCAGCTCCTGCCAAATTTTGCTATAATTGACCCCCAACCAAATTTAGCACTCTGCCTTTAGGACTTCTCTTGGACATAGACGAGAGTGTTCTAAAAGATACAGAATTGTGATCACTATTCCCAAAGTTATCCCCTACCAAAACTTCAACCACCTGCGTGGCTTCTTCCAGAACTGGACTATTTACATACTGCTCTAAAAGCCTCTTGGATGCTCCTTACAGATTCTGTTCCATCTAAACCTCTAACACTAAGTGAATCCCAGTCAATGTTGGGAAAATTGAAATCTCCCAACACCACCACCCTGTGCTCCTACATCTTTCCATAATCTGTTTATATATTTGTACCTCTATCTCACGCTCGCTGTTGGGAGGCCTGTAGTACAGCCCCAACATTGTTACCACACCCTTCCTATTTCTGAGCTCTGCCCATATTGCCTCACTGTTCAAGTCCTCCATAGTGCTCTCCTTCAGCACAGCGGTGATATCTAGGCACTCTCGACAATGGCTTCCCATCCCTGTATATTATCTTTAATGTAATTACATATCAATCCCCATCTTCTTTATATACATACTGTACCTTGGAAACATCCAAAGACATATGCTTAGATTCCACATGAATGTTACTGATAACCATTTGGTACAGCTCAGAATTGAGTATTGTTAAAAAGGAAAAAGGATATTTTTCCTAAGCAATTCATCTTGCATTCATCAGGACAATGAACAAAGGTCATAGTGTTAATATGCAGCTTCCAAAACAAATAATTGTGCCACATCAATTTAATCACATACAGAGGAGAAAGTGAGGTCTGCAGATGCTGGAGATCAAAGTTGAAACTTTTTTGCCGGAACAGCACAGCAGGTCAGGCAGCATCCAGGGAACAGGAGATTCGACGTTTCGGGCACAGGCCCTTCTTCAGGAATGAGCAGAGAGTGTTCAGCAGGAGAAGATAAAAGGTAGGGAGGAGGGACTTGGAGGAGGGGCGTTGGAAATGTGATAGGTGGAAAGAGGTCAAGGTGAGGGTGATAGGTCGGAGTAGGATGGAGGCGGAGAGGTCAAGAAGAAGACTGCAGGTCAGGAAGGCGGTGCCGGGCTGGAGGGATCCGGCTGAGACAAGGTGGGGGGAGGGGGGATGAAGAAACTGGTGAAGTCCAAGTTCATCCCCTGCGGTTGGAGGGTTCCCAGTCGGAAGATAAGACGCTCCTCCTCCGACCGTCGGGTTGTTGTGGTTTGGCGGTGGATGAGTCCAATGACCTGCATATCCTCGGTGGAGTGGGAGGGGGAGTTGAAATGCTGTGCTACAGGTTGGTTGGGTTGGTTCGTCCGGGTGGCCCAGAGGTGCTCTCTGAATCGCTCCGCAAGTAGGCGGCCTGTTTCCCCAATATAGAGGAGGCCACACCGGCTGCAGCGGATGCAGTAGATGATGTGGGTGGAGGTGCAGGTGAATCTGTGGCGGATATGGAAGTTTCCTCTGGGGCCTTGGAGAGAAGTGAGGGGGGAGGTGTGGGCGCAAGTGTTGCACCTCCTGCGGTTGCAAGGGAAGGTGCCGGGAGTGGAGGTTGGGTCGGTGGGGGGTGTGGATCTGACAAGGGAGTCGCGGAGGGAGTGGTCTATACAGAACCTGCTAAAAACCAGGCGTGAGGCTTTCAGATCAGGATACCTACTCAAATATGAGGAATCTAAGTATGACCTTCACAGAGCCATTAAGACAGCTAAGGATCAATACCGATCCAATCTAGAGACCCAGACAGACACCCAGTGACTATGGCAAGGACTGAATGACATCACAGGTTCTAAAAAGAGACAGTGCAAGATAGCAGACGATGACATATCCCTCGCAGATAGTCTCAATGCCTTCATTTTGAGCAGAACATTCGCTTTGAGCAGAACTTCAGTGGCGAGGTAACACCTATTCTGACAAGTCCTGTCAAATCAAGCTGTGCACTCAGAGCATGTGCAGAACAACTGGCAGAGGTCTTCTCAGACACCTTCAACCTCTCCCTGCAGCAGGCCCTGCCCCTGCCTGTTTCAAGAGGGCCAACATCATCCCTGTGCCTAAGGCGGCTCATGCAGCATGTCTCAATGACTACCGCCCAGTGGTCCTAACATTGGTGGGCATGAAATGGTTGGAAAGGCTGGCATTAATCAACTCCAGCCTCCCCACTACTCTTAACCCACTCCAATTTGCTTATAAGACCAACAGATCCACGTCAGATGCCAAATCACTTGCCCTTCACTCCTCCCTAAAGCAGCTTGACACCAAGAACAGCTACGTAAGAATCCTACTCATTGACTACAGTTCAGCCTTCAACATTATTATACCCTCGAGACTGATTACTAAACTTAGTGATCTCAGACTAAGTCCCATTTTTGCAACTGGATCCTCTGTGGCCTGTGGGTCAGGAAACTATCAGTGAAGACTGGGAACAATATTCATCCTCTCTAACACTCAACACAGGAGCCCCCCCCCCCCAGGGTGCATACGCAGCCCCCTACTCTACTTGCTGTATACCCATGACTGTGTCACCAAATACCAAACTAATGCCATTTACAAGTTCGCTGCTGACACCATAGTCAGTTAAATCTCAGATGGTGACGAAACAGACTACAGACGGGAGGTGGAAGCCCTAGAAAAATAGTGCACCAAGAACAACCTAGCTCTCAATGCCAGCAAAACCAAGGAACTCATTGACTTTCGGCAGGATGTTACTCGTGACCCCCTACACATTAACAGCACAGAGGTGGAACGAGTGGAGAGTGTCAAGCTGCTGGGAGTGGTCATCCACAACAAGCTTTCTTGGACTCTTCATATGGGCACACTGGTTACAAAAGCCCAACATCTCTTCTTCCTCAGGCAGCTGAGGAAATTTGGCATGACTGTGAATACCCTTGCCAAATTTTATAGGTGCACCATCGGGAGCATTCTTTCTGGATGGATCACTACTTGGTATGGCAACTGTACCATTCAAGATCGGAGACGGTTACAGAGAGTGGTGAACTCGGCCTGGACAATCACAAAGGTCAACCTCCCATCTATAGAATCCATCTACCAGGCCCACTGTCAAGGAAAGGCCACCAGCATTCTCAAAGATCCATCCCACCCTGGCAATGTTTTTCTACAACCTCTACCATCGGGGAGAAGGTACAGAAGCCTGAACACACACCAGCCTGTTTCGCAACAGTTTCTGCCCTACTGTTGTTAGAACACTGAACGGACTCAAAGTCTTAATGTTCGCCTGTACCTGTGTTTTTGTTTTTGCTGCTGTTTACCTATTATTTACTTAGCTATGCTACTGAACTGTGTGGATCTGCCTGAAGTGCTCGCAAGACAAAGCTTTTCACTGTGCCTCAGTACACATGACAAATTCAATTCCATTCAACTTCAGCCAGACTGACAATACTAAACTTTTTTTTTAAAGCACAGTTATCTGCACACTCAGGATTATTGAGCAAATATTAACTGATCATAAAATTACATCGAATGTTAGACTCTATGCATGTTTTACCAGCATCCAGATAGTGGTGAACACCATTCGTTCTACTGTGTAGCAGCAGAAAACAGTTTCACCTGCTGCTCAATTTTTGTGTCATTACTCTTCCAGGGTAATTGGAGGTAAATTGGGAACATTTTAGGGATCAAAGTGACAGCCATGGCAACGTTCACAAGTTTGCACAATATGCAGTATTGTATCAGAAAATCGATTAACTGCATAGTTGACTGTAATGGAAGCTACATATACTAATACTTGGGACTTATTCTTTTCAGACAGAAAAAACAATGTACACACCACGCCTGTTTCAACTTAAAATAAGTGACAACTATTCATTGGTTCACTTCTCAAGGCAATGCCTTGACAAATTAAAGTTAACCTATTTGGGTTAAACTTTAAGCAAAGCCTAGCAGTTAACTGTTAGTTATCATCTAACTGGTGCATTCTCCATGGTAACACCACTACCAATTAGAGCCTACTTACCAACCAATCAGCAGTTTCTTCTCATGTAGTAAATTGGTTTCCCATTAGTGGTATTCTTGTAAATTGTCTTGATGAGTGCAAGATGAAAAGCTTCAACAAAATGTCGTTTCTCAGTGATAGTCAATGTTAAATGATATCCAGCGCTCCCTCTCCAACTCTACTGAACCATCCATTGCCTTTATGTTGTCAGCCTGTTTTCTATTATCTGGTCTTGGAGGAGATACAATTATGTCCACTCAGTGGAAACATTCTAACCCAATGCAAGAATCAGTGAGAAGCAGTATTAACTTACTACTCTCCACACAGTAAGGCAATGCAAGATGTCGGGCAAGTAGAGCACTGCTAGTCCTAGAAAGAATACAGCATGTTGCTCCAAATCTAGCAAGACCACTGTGCTAATGTGCAGAATTCAATGAGATGGCAGTGAGCTGGATTTGGTGACAGTTCAATGTAATAACAGTCCTGAATCTCATCATTCACTCCTACCTCTAACTGAAGCAAATAAAAGAAGATGGACTATTTCAGAAGTTTCTCATAATATTTACACAGGACCACTGCTAAAATATTCTTTCTCCCACGTACCATTTGGCTCAGCTTTGATAGTTCCTTTGATGTAATTTGGCCCAAGCACTGGCTGTTTGATCTCACAGCCTTTCATCAGGTAAAATGGCATTGTGAAGGATTTCAGTGCATCTCTGCTATCTTTTGCCACAAATACAACCTGGAAAGCACAGAAACAGGGAAGCAGTGCAGCATAGGGTATGAAAAACAAAATTTAATCCAAGTGAAGCTGTACAGCTCTGACATTGCTGAGGGCACAGATACATGATGATATGTTCACCCTGACTGGTGATCACACAAGCAATGGAGTAGCAACTAGTGAATACAGGCTCGGTCACATAACATGAGTACAGTATTGGTGGGCAGAGGTATGTCACTAAATATAGCATTTTGTGCTGATTTGGGTCCAGTTTCAAACCAAAAGACTTGGATGTCATTAAATCTAGGCAGGCTCTAAATCCTGATACATAAAGTACATTTTCTATTTTAAGTTGTACATTGATAGGTGGTGACGGTCAGTGATATGTGACTAAATGGACTGGCTTTTTGTCAAATAGGAACAAGCACAAATGCTGATCACCATTTCAGACATTTTGAAGGTGCAATGTTACTTACTTGGTATGGCATCAGGTAAACAGTTCCCTTCTTTGAACCTTTGAAAGCCTCCAATGTGTTGTCAGCAAATGACAGCTCTACATGGTCATAAAACATCAGCACACTGCAAGAACAAAAAAAAGTGATGTGTGTCACATTCAAACAGTCACCTATCTCTTACGCTACTGCGAACAGAATTATCGAATTTTTCTGAAATAACTTAAGTGGGGTGGGTAAAAGCACACTTCGCCAGAGTTGTGGTACAGAGCTCAGCAGGGCAGACCTTTCTGATAGTCACCATCTTGGATCCCCCTCAAATAATGTTAACCTTGCTGATGTTGATCCTGCTTTGTGCACTGCCTGTGCAGTGATAACTTTGTATGCCTTGCTCTGTCTAAGCACCCTCTGATCTGTATGTCCTTGTTGGACATGATCTGCCTGCACTGCTTGCAAAATAAAAAACTTTTCACTCTACAATAAATCAAGTTGAATATGGGAATGGTGCAAACCAGGAGAAGATGGTCAGTCAGTTAAACATCCAAACATCTAAAACTTAGAATAATGCAGGCAAAATTAATTAGGATTTTGGAAAGTGTAGGGTTGTAACTGAAAATCAGCACAATTATGTTGAAGGAAAATCCTGCTTGATTAACTTGATCAAATTCTTTGAAATAACAGAATGCGAACAGTAGCAATATGGTTGACAAGCTGTAGCTCCCGTGTCTCCTTGCCCCAGGGGGTCAGCTGCCTGCTACATCTGCTTCTGCTCTACCTTGAGCCGTTCAAGACGATCATCCTGTGGGTGGACAGCAACCTCCAGGCCTGGGAGGCCTCCAAGATCCTTGCCTGGAAGCTCACCATTAAGCAGTGTTACCTGGTGCAGCCTGATGAACAGGAACTCTGCCCGCTGGAGGCTATGGGGGCTGGCCTCAACCTGGGCAAGATTATGATGAATGCCATGGCTGCCAGCCACAAATCCACCATTTCCTTCTGACAGCTGGAGGGACAAGGTCTTCAGAGAGTTGGCCAACATCGAGCAGGTCTCCAGAATTAAGTGACAACGCTTCCTGACCTGAACAAACCCCTCATGGGCCACCACAAAGGCAAGCTGATGGTTTTCACAAGTAAATAAAAAAACAAAAACACTAAAAGAATGACGGACACTGCAGTTCTGAGACAAAAACAGAAACTGCTGGAAAATCTCTGCAGGTCAGCAACATTTAAAAAACAATTTTGGAATTATTGGTGTACAGTGAAGAAGATTACCTCAGAGTACAATGGAACCTTGTTTCGATGGGCTGAGAATTGGCAGATGGAGTTTAATTTAGATAAATGAGAGGTGCTGAATTTTGGAAATACAAATCAGGGCAGGACTTATACATTTAATGGTAAGGTCCTGGGGAGTGTTGCCCTTCTATAGAAAGAGGTGTTAAACTTGAAAAGATTCAGAAAAGATTTACCAGGATGTTGCCAGGGTTGGAGGGTTTGAGTTAAGGACTGAATAGACTGGGGCTATTTTCCCTGGAACATCAGAAACAGAGGGATGATCTTATAGAGGCTTATAAAATCATGAGGGGCATGGATAGGATAAATAGACAACGTATTTTCCCTGGAGTGGAGGAGCCTAAAACTAGAGGGCAAAGATTTAGGGCGAGAGGGAAAGATTTAATAAAGATCTGAGGGGTAGCTTTTTCACACCAAGGGCGCTGTATGTGTGGAACGAGCTGCCAGAGGAAGTGGTGGAGGCAGGTACAATTACAACATCGAAAGGGCATCTGGATGGATTATAAATAGGAAGGGATTAGAGGGATATGGGCCAAGTGCGGGCTACTGGATTTAGGTCAGATAGGGATGCCTGGTCAGCATAGACTAGTTAAACCTAAGGTCTGTTATATGACTCTAGGTACATGAATAGAAAAGGTTTAGAGGGATAGAACATAGAAGAATACAGCGCAGTACAGGCCCTTTGGCCCTCGATGTTGCGCCGATCCAAGCCCACCTAACCTATACTAACCCACTATCCTCCATATACCTATCCAATGCCCGCTTAAATGCCCATAAAGAGGGAGAGTCCACCACTGCTACTGGCAGGGCATTCCATGAACTCACGACTCGCTGAGTGAAGAACCTACCCCTAACTTCAGTCCTATATCAACCCC
>NC_057733.1:2857596-2862258 GCF_004010195.1 Chiloscyllium plagiosum
GATGAACCTTTATCATCAACTACTACCCTCTGTCTTCTTCCAGCCAGCCAGCTCCTAATCCAAACCTCCAGCTCACCCTCAATGCCATATCTCCGTATTTTCTGCAGTAGCCTACCATGGGGAGCCTTATCAAACGCCTTACTAAAATCCATATATACCACATCTACCGCTTTCCCCTCATCAACCTCCTTCGTCACCTTTTCAAAGAATTCAATAAGGTTTGTGAGGCACGACTTGCCCTTCACAAAACCATGCTGACTATCCTTGATCACATTATTCCTATCCAGATGTTCATAAATCCTATCCCTTACAATTCTCTCTAAGACTTTGCCCACAACAGAAGTGAGACTCACCGGCCTATAGTTACTAGGGTTATCCCTACTCCCCTTTTTGAACAAGGGGACCACATTTGCTATCCTCCAGTCTTCTGGGACTACTCCAGTAGACAAAGAGGACATAAAAATCAAGGCCAATGGCTCTGCAATCTCCTCCCTTGCTTCCCAGAGAATCCTAGGATAAATGCCATCAGGCCCAGGGGACTTATCTATTTTCACCTTTTCCAGGATTTCCAACACCTCTTCTCTACATACCTCAAAGCCATCCATTCTACTTATTTGTGACTCAGATATGGGCCAAACACAGGCAAATGGGATTTGTTTAGTTTGGAAAACTTGGTCAGCATGGACAAGTTGCCCCAAAGAGTCTGTTCAATGCTGTATGATTATGACTAGTTGAGATAAGGACACCTGTTCGTTGGTATTTATTAATAAGTTAGGTACAGAGCATATTTCCAAAGTTTGCAGATGAAACAAAATTCAATTGCAGTGAGCAGAGATAGATAACAGATCTCTGGATTCACAGGTGGAAAAGGGTAAATCCATTGTCAATGGATTTAAAGCAGAGAAGTGTGAAGTGACAATTTTTAAGAACCAGGAGAGGCAAGTTCAACTAAATGGTACAAATTGAAAGTGAAGTAGGACCAGAGGCATTTAGGCTGTAGAAACAAACCTTGAAGTTACCTCCACAAGTTAAGATGAGCGCTAAAGGAAGGTGGGATCTTGACATTATATACATACAGAGCACAAAAGCAACAAAGTCAGACTAAACCTTTGTAAATGAGTGGTTAGATGTCAGCATGATTTGGAGGTGCCAGTGTTGGACTGGGGTGTACAAAGTTAAAAATCACATAACACCAGGTTATAGTCCAACAGGTTTAATTGGAAGCACCAGCATTTGGAGGGTCGCTTCTTCATCAGGTGGTTGTGGAGTATAAATAGCAAAAGTTTACAGTGGGATGTAACTGAAATTATACATTGAAAAATACCTTGATTGTTTGTTGAGTCTCATCTGTTAGAATGACCATGATAGTTTTGTGATTTACATATGAAAGAAGTGAAACTTTCTTTAAAAAGTTACATTCTCAGGTTAACTATCAATTGGTGTCAGCCAGATAATATGTTAGGATGTTGAAGGTGTTAGCCCCATGTGTTCAGTCTGTGCCATAACGTTTAGACTGATTCTAATCTAAAAAGTGAGTTAACAGAGTCTTACATGGATTCATGCAGTTTTTGAGCAAAATACAATGTACCTCTGCAAGTACAAATTCACCCCACAAATTGTGTGTGTGTGTGTGTGTGTGTATGTGTGTGTCTATCTGTCTGGGGTGGGGGGTTGAGAGTGTATTTTTCAATGTATAATTTCAGTTACATCACACTAAACTTTTGCTATAAATTCTGTGTCTTACAATTGTGTACTCTATAACCACCTGATGAAGGAGCAGCAACAATTAAACCTGTTGGACTATAACCTGGTGTTGTGTGATTTTTAACATAGATGTCAGCAGTGATCACTTCAAGGCTCCCGCACTTCTGTCAATACCACAGAGCAAAGGGATTTACTAGAACAACACCAGGGGTGAGGGATTACAGTTAGGCAGAGAGACTAGAAAAGCTAGACCAGGGCCTTACAGAGATTTTATAGTTTTTAAGTAGTAATCTTGGATCCAGACATCACTTTTCACAATAGCAGCTCATCCCAAACAGTTTAGAAGTAAACAGTTCCTGTTACATCACAGGAGAAAGTGAGGACTACAGATGCCGGAGTGTGTGTTAAAAAGTGTGGTGCTGGAAAAGCACAGCAGGTCAGGCAGCATCAGAGGAGCAGGAGAGTCGATGTTTCTAGCAATATGGAGGGGAAAGGGGCTGAGAGAAAAATAGGGGGTGTGAAGGTGGGAAGTAGGTGGGATGTAATTGTGATCGATTGGTGGGGACAGGTGGGAAGGAAGATGGCAGGTAGGACAGGTCAAGAGGATGGTGCTGGGTTGGAGGGTTGGATCTGGGATGAGGTGGGGGGGGAAGGGGAGATTTGGAAACTGGTGAAGTCAATATTGATGCTGTGTAGTTGTAGGGTCCCGAGGCATTCTTCCTCCTGTTATCAGTTGGCTTTGATTTGGAGGTGGAGGAGGCCCAGGATTTGAATGTCCTTGTGGGAAATGAGAGGGGAGTTGAAGTAGTTGGCCAGAGATGTTCCTGAACCACTTCACGAGTTGGCATCCTGTCTCCCTGACATAGAGAAGAGCAAACAACCCCACCATCCTGAGGCCAACCACTTCAACTCCCCATCATACCCCTCCAACGACATGCCTCCTCCACCATCAAATCAAAATCACCTGCCATCTGGAAGAAGAATGCCTCATCTTCCACCTTGGAACCCTACAACCACACGGCAAAAACACTGACTTCACCGGTTTCCAAACCGTGCTTCCCTTCACCTCATCCCAGATCCAACCCAGCACCGCCCCCTTGGCTTGTCCTGTTACGAAGTTGAAACGGCATATGTCCACTTTTAGATAGAAAGTGTTTGCTGAATTTTTAAAATTAAATTTAAAGGACAGCCACGTCTGCCGAACAGAACAGCCAAACGACAGGCTGATACAGGTAACAACTGGCTGTTTAATGGATATCTGAGTTTTGGTTGCTGTTTTGACAATTCAAATTTAACCAATTACTTTAAATTATGCTCAGGATACTAAAACCCAATTGAGTTTGAATTTATTGTATTGACAATATTGGACCAACGAGAAGGTATGATGTCGGGGGATCTAAAACCAAGGCATTTTGAAAATTTGGTCAGAGCAACTGCCCTAGAGCCAGAGAGCTAACTGCCCATCTAACATCTTGCTCTCAAAGAAATAGGGCGGCACTAGAAAAAGCAGTGAAAAGGAGAAAGATGATGCAGGGAGAAGACAGCAGAGTGGGGAAGAAGAGGAAGGCAGACTAAAGGGAGAGAAGTCCATCTATATAGACTTTGAGAAATTAAGTTAACAACGTTTAATAATTGGGTCGGGTACATTTTGGCGCCGCCCTTTTGGCACCGATCATTTGGCCCCGCTGTTTTGGCTCTAAACTGCTTTGGTGCCAATTCAGAATTTTAAAAGTCTTGTTTGGTTAAAGGAGAGAGGATGACTCATGACCTGATGTAATTTTCTCAACTAGCAAAAGTTGATAGTCAAAGCTGTAATGACCCGCTGTAGAGTCAAATCTCGTTTTGTAATCATTTTCTCATTTAACGATTATTAATAGTCATCTACTGCCTTGATGATACTTAAGCCCTTCTGTCTTCACATTGGAAAGCTGTAATACAATTTTCTTTCTATTTTCTTGTAGAACCAGGAATGGCTGAAAACATGCTAAGCAAGAGAGACAAACCAAAATTTTCACACGATGGTTATCTATATGTATTGGCACCAAAACAGCTCAGTGCCAAAGTAATGAGCTCCAAAACAGTCTAGAGCCAAAACGACAGGGCCAAATGATTGAGCCAAAAGGGCGGCGCCAAATAGTCCCATTCCGTTAATAAATGTGTTATTGCAGCAGCATTTGTTTTTGAGTTGAGGACAGATAGTAATTAATTAAGAAAAAGGTCTTGGATTTGTTTAGTGTTCACTATTCGAGTTAGGAAAATAAATTGTTATTTTTCTTTAAATAGCCGAATTTACAAGAGCAAAGGGGGTATGATGGATGGCAGTTATAAGGAGGGGGGAAAGTCTCCGATACAGTCACATAGATGGGTTAACTCCAGGAAAGGTAAGAGGTAGGCAGGTAGTGCAAGAGTTTCCTGTGGCTATCTCCATTTCAAACAAGTATGCTGTTTTGGAAAATATAGAGATGATGGACTCTCGGGAATGTAGCATGAACAGCCAAGTTTCTGCTATTGAAAGTACGTCAGATTCCAAGAGATCGATTATGTTAGGGGACTGTCTAGTCTGAGGCATAGACAGATGTTTCTGTGGCCAGCAGCGAAAAATCAGAATGTTGTGTCACCTCCCTGGTGTGAGGATTAAGGATGTCTCAGAGGGTGCAGAATGTTCTCACGGGGGAGAGGGGTCAGCAGGAGGTCATTGTAGGCAAAAATGAGGACTGCAAATGCTGGAGATCAGAGTCTAGGTTAGAGCGGTGCTGGAAAAGCACAGCAGGTCAGGCAGCATCCAAAGAGCAGGAAAATCAACGTTTCGGGTAAAAGCCCTTCATCAGGATTCAGGGAGACAGTGAAGAAAGATCAATCTGAGACTGGTACAGTTGAGAAAAGAAGTGAATCAAACAATCAGGGCAGGCAGGGACAAAGCAGAGAACAAGATAAGTCTGAAATTAAACTGCATTTATT
>NC_057733.1:2862758-2875112 GCF_004010195.1 Chiloscyllium plagiosum
ACCCTTACACCCAAAATCCTCTCAATTGCACCCGCCACAGCACTCCAGTATGTTTGAAGCCTACCATAGGACCAGAGACAATGGGTGAGAGTGCCCGTACAGACCTTACACTTGGGACGTGTTGAAGATACCCCTGGTTTAAATTTTGACAAACAGTCTGGAGCAAAGTGGACCCTGCGGAGAATCTTCACCTGTAAGGCATGGGTCCCATTGCAAATTGATATGTTTCTTGCATTTCCCAAATATCTTCTCATGCCTCATACCTAGTGCTCTCTCCTACCCCCTGCAGAGTCAATCGAACTCATCTGAGAGGGCACCCCGAAATTGATGATATAAAGTACTGAAAGACAGTGTTCTCTTAGCACTGAGCATCCTCCTATTTCATTCCTGATGAAGGGCTTTTGCCCGAAACTTCGATTTTACTGCTCCTCGGATGCTGCCTGAACTGCTGTGCTCTTCCAGCACCACTAATCCAGAATCTGGTTTCCAGCATCTGCAATCATTGTTTTTTACCTATCCTCCTATCGATGTTGGATTTGTAGTGATCAGTCAAAAGAATAGTCTTTTTTTAAAATAAAATCCCTAACTTGAAAATAACAAAAAGGTCCCTGTTAGATAACATGCTAACTGATCAAAGGACATCATTGTGTCTCCCTCAAATAAATCGCCCATGCAAGATACCCCCTAGCTGCCCAATGTTTGAATCCCAAATCTATCATCCCTGGTTGAAAACCCAGCATACTCACTAAAGGTATAAAAGAGGATGTTTTGCTTTCCCTCTGGTGAGTTGCCCTTCATGCTTTAACAGTATTGATAACTATTGGGTTATGACAATATTCCCTAACTGTCCTCATTTTGTCCAAAAACAGCAAGCTAGTAAGGGTGCACCCTGCCTGGGAGGCTTCGATATTTAACCATCTTGAAAGAGGCCCAATCACTCACGTGAGATAAAAGTGAGCTTAGTTGGTAGCTTTTAATGTCTGGTAGATCCCCTCCCCCCAGTCTGTGAGGCAGTTGCAGTTTAGCTAATTTAATGAGGGGCCGCTTCCGATGCCAAATAAAGGGGCTGAACCAGCTGTTCAGTCTCCTGAATATTTGCTTATTGACAATCAGGGGAGCATCCATATAGAATACAGCAAACGGGGGAGAATATTCATCTTAAGTGCTATCTGACCCAACCACGAGACCAGGAGTGCCACCTATCTTTGAAGGTCTTGTTTGATTTTGTCAAATAATTGAACAAAATTGACTTTGAACAACCAATCCAGAACTGGAGTAATGAATATGCCCAAATACACACAACCCCCCTCCATGACCACTTAAATGTGAATCAGTATTCACCCTCAAGACCTTTCGTAAGACCACCCATAGGCATAGCCTTGGATTTAGCAAACTTAATCTTGTATCCCGAAAAGCGCCAAACACGTGAATGCATTGTATCAGGCGAGGTAGTGAAACTGCTGGATTTGATTTTTTTTTAAATTAGGACATCGTTCCCTCACACAACAAAATCTTATGTAATTTTGATCCCACTTCTGGAGCTGAAAATGTGTTGCTGGAAAAGCGCAGCAGGTCAGGCAGCATCAAAGGAGAAGGAGAATCGACGTTTTGGGCATAAGCCCTTCTTCTGGAGCGGATATATTGGGATCCCTATGAATGGCTGTTAGAAACGAAAATCGCTTCTCAATAATCGCTCTAGACAAATTCAGGAAAACAAAGTTTTATTAACAAGTCAAGTCTGCAGAGTCGGGCACCCTTAAAGAAAAGGCGCGCTGAGGCTTACAAAGTCTCCATTATTTATAGGACAAGTCCCTCCTCTCCTTGGCTCCAACAAGCCATGAGGTTCACATTCTTAAAAACATCATTATTTTTATCACAAAGTCTGCAACAAAAGGCTCCAGAGTCTCCAAAGTTTGTTGTTTTTCTCACCCTGTAGTCTTATCAGTCAAAAGCTTTAATCTTGAAACAGATGTCTCAAGTCGAACTCCCATCCTGGAGTCTTATCAGCGAAGGACTCATCCTTCTCTGCTGTGTGAATGGCTTCATTAATCAAGAGCCTGCTTGCTTTTACTATAGCTCACAAATTGTCAGCATTCTGCACAATTTAAACTACTCTACTTTTGAGTATATAAAATGGTTGTTAGAAAAGAAACAAAGGTTTTGTCTTTTATTATAGATCAGTCTGTGGTCCAGGCACATCTTAAAGTTTAAACCGAAATTACCTCTTACAATGGCCTCTGCCAATGGTTCAATCACTAATGTAAAAAACAGTGGTGAAAGGGGACAGGCCTGCCAGCTGCCCCTAAAAATGTTAAAAATTTTTTGATTGTACACCACCTTTATCCACTTTATAAAGATTTTGCCCAAACCAAACTGCTCCAGAGTATAGAAAAGGTACAGCCACTCAACTTGGTCAAACGCCTTCTCTGCATCTAAAGAAATCACCAATCCCTATATTGACTGTTGTTGACATGCTTGAATTACATTGAGTAGCCTCCTTACAGTATTGGAAGATCTGCGGCCTTTTATGAAACCTGTCTGATCCTCTTTAACAATAGTGGGTACCACAGTCTCCAGCCTTAACGCAAGAGTCTTAGAGAAGATTATAAAGTCCACATTTAGGAGTGAAATGGGCCTGCATGAAGCACGGGTCCTTCAGGACCTTCCTGTTTTTTTAGAATAAGTGAAATATTGGCCTCTCTTAGAGATGGTGGGAGATAATCATGGCTGTATGAGTCATTAAACATATATTGAGCATCAGGCCTGATAGTATGTTAATAAATTCCTTTATAGAATTCGCTGGGAAGTCCGTCAGGACCGGATGCCTTTCCACTCTGAAGCTGCCTCACAGCTTCCTGCACCTCTTGCTCTGATAAGGGAGCATTGAAAAAAGACTCTTGTACGAGGGTCATGCCCGGGAGCTCCAGATCCTTTTTAAAAAAAAGATTCTATTTTGGCCTACCCTTCCACACAACCCTCAGTTTGGTATAACTTAAGAGTAAAATCTCTGGAATGCCACATTAATATTTTTGGAGTCGCACGTTAAGTTCCCAGACCCCCTCCAATTGCCATAATGGCTTGTGAGGCATTCCTTTTCCTGGCAAGATATGCTAAGTATTTGCCTGGCCGGTCACCATGCTCATATAACCTTTGCTTTGCAAAAGCAAGCTCCTTCTTTGCTGTCTGTGTGAGCATGGAGTTCAATGCAGACCGCAGCGCCATAATCCTCTGTAGTTTGACCAACGAGAGCCTGTCAAAGTAAGCCTTTTCGGCTGCCTTCAACCGCGCTTCGAGGAGAGATTGCTGCTCACCCTTCTGCTGCTTCTTACTGGCAGGGTAGGATATAATTAACCCCCTGGCATGATGGACTACTAACCAAGCCTGAGTTAATGTCTAGGAACGCCTGAAATTCCCTAGAGAAATAGTCCACAAATTTGTTATCCTTGAGGATAAAGGGATCCATTCACTAGTGTCTTGAACTACCTGTAACATCCTTAATCTTAACCAACAGGTATACTGGAGTGTGATCAGAGATTTTAATATTACCAATCATACAAGATGCCACCAAATCCAGATCTGCCACAGGGGTCAGAAAAAAATCAATCCTGGTGTGGCACCTATGTGGATTGGAAAAAAAATGTAAAATCCCAGCCTGTAGAGTGCAGGTGCCTCCAGACGTCCACCAACCTTAATTCCACACACACATTCACTACTTGTTTAGTTTGTGCAGAGGATATCAAGGGGCTTTTGGGAAACCTGTCTACCATGGGATCCATGAGACAGTTTAAAATCTCCCCTTATAATAATATGCCAGGACTAGAGACTGATCAGTTTAGAGAACGTATCTACCAGAAATTTGAGGGGATGGGCCGGAGGGCAATAAACATTTAAAACACCATATTCTTCCCCATTTATCACGGCTCTAAGAATGACAAACCTCCCGTGTGTGTCTTTAACACGCTCTAGTAACTTAAATGGGAGATTTATCCTAACCAACATAGCCACTCCCCAACTGGTATTAAATAATAAAAAGTAAAGCCGATCAAAGCCATTCTGCTGTACTTTCAAATGCTCCCTATTATCCAAGTGTGTCTCCTGGAACAAAGCAATATCCACTTTCTCCTTTTTTAAGACTCAAAAGTACCTTCTTCCTCTTAATTGGTGAGTGACTTCCCTTGATATTCCAGGTATACCATTTCATCAAGTCACAAGCCATAACTACCTGCAGTGCCACTCAAATTCCAGATAGGAGGAACTCAAACCACAAATCACTGAGCCTTAGTGTCACGTGATCCATCAAACATAAAGACGACATAAACTAAAACCACTACATTTAACAAACCTACAAAAATAAAAATATCAAAGATTTTAAAAACAAAAAAAATGGTGCTGAAAAGGGGAATTTGTCCCATTCCAAACTGCCCATAGGTAGGCATCTAGCCATTCCAACCATTTTCCCTCATCCTAGCTACAGCCGCACCGCAAACACAAGCAGAAAAGAAAGCAAATGCACCATAAAATGGCAATATGAATAAAGAAAAAAAATTTTTAAAAAGGGGTAAGTACCACACCCATCCTTTGGTATAGCTTAACTTAGAAATTGAAAGTACACAACTCAACCACCGCCAAACATAGTTTAAACCAAATTATTTACCAAGAGGAAACAAAATATAGGAAAAGAAAGCTCCAGCAGGACTTCCTCTGTTTATTTTTTTAAATAAACGAACAAAGACATACCCAAACAACACTACTATTAATTTGTCCACAAAGCCATTTGCCTTCTCCGATGTGTTAGAGATGTATGGATCTATCTAAGGTGATCCAAAGCACTGCCAGCTACCTCAGAGTACTGAATCCCAAGGTCCCTTAATCTTCTTTTGACACCATCATAAGATTTTCTTTTTTGGATCACTGCCGCTGAGAAGTCCTGGAAGTATATGATCTTAGAGCCCTCATAAATTCCGCATGCCACACAGTGTGTGTTTGTGTGTGTGTGTGTGTGCTGGGAGGTAAGCATTTGCTGCATCCTCTGAGAGTTAACGGCACCTTTTACAATGAACTGTATTCTTGTGAGTAGGGCCTGGTTCTCTGTGGACAGACCAGGCCTCTATGGAGACTGAACACCTGTGTGCTATTGGGTGTGCATTTGCTGCCTTCAGGAGTGTACTTTGCACACTGGAGTGGACTCTGTGTTCCTGGGAATGGATTCTGCATACTGAAGAGAACTGTTTATGGTAATGAACTCTGTATCTTGATGGTAATTGACTCTGTCTTGTTGCTTGTTGGGGTTATCACCTGCACCGTCATGTGTGTCCCCGGATCTGGCAGGCCTAACTTTGAGCTGAGAGGCTCATAAGTTGTCTCGAAAGCTGTTACCCCGAGAGTCAGTGTGGTTAGGCCGTCCTGTGCACTGGAAGATGGGTAGACTGCCCCAATGCCGGTCACCCGACCACCAGAAGGTGGGTAGGCCATTCTGAACACTGATGTCCCAAGAAGGGGTGATGGGGTGGACTGTCCTAGACATGGTCATCAGGTGTGTCAGGATGGACTTGGGGTGGGCTGCCTTTGAGTGGCCGGAAGGTGGGAGGGATGGGTGGTTTGGTGGGATGCTGGGGGGTTCTGTATTCTATGCACTGTTTCTTACTTAATTGGACTGTCTTGTCTGTATTTGTTACTGTTACTGAAACTGGCATTTGAGGTTTGTCTTAATTTCCCTGAAAACTGGTTGAACGGTGGGGTCTGGAGTCTGGCTTTGCCATTCCTCTCCCCTGTAAATTGCTGTTTCTTGTATACGGCTGTTAATTTTAATTGTTGCTTGTAACTTGTACTGTTTAATAAAATATAAACAGGAAAGAAAAAGCAACAGGAGTGTTGCTAGGTTGCCAGGAGTGTCTGTGATATATGCACTGTTCTGTTCAGTTTATCAAACTGTTTGTATGTGATTGAGTTTACTGTTTCCTTAGTGATGTAAGGTGGGATTTGAGGTTTGTCCTTTTTTTTCCCCTATGTATTGGTTGTACGGTGGGGTTTGGGGTCTGGCTTTGCTGCCCCTTTCCCCTGTAAATTGCTGTTTCTTGTAAACTGCTGTTCATCGTTAACTGTTTGTAGTTTGTACTGGTTAATAACATTTTTAAAAAGAAATAGGAGTGTCTTACCTTTAGGAAGACTGTGAGGATGATCTTAGGTTACAGGAGGATATAAGCACACTGGGCAGATCAGTGGCAGATGGAACTGTGATAAGTGTGAGATGATGCACTTTGGAAGATGTAACAAGACAAGTGAGTACTCAATCAATTGTAGGACAGAGTAATCTTGGGGTGTTTGTCCACAAATCCCATTAGATGGCAGGGCAGGTTAATAGAATAGTTAAAGCATATCCTGAATGCCGCCATATCAGTCAAGGCATAGATTTTCAGAGCAGGGAGTTTATGTTGGAGATGTATAAGACTTTGGTTAGGCCACAGGTGGAGTACTGTGTGCACCACTCTACAGGAAGGATGTGATTGCCCTGGAGGGAGTGCTAAGGAGATTCATCAGGTTGTTTTCTGAGATGGAGCACTTTCTCTATGAAGAGAGGATGGATATGTTGGGGTTGTTTTCTGCAGAACAAAGAAGGGGGATGGGGGATTTAATAGAGGTGTATAACATTGAAGGGCATGGATGGGGTGAATAGAAAGCAATTGTTCCCATGAGTCAAAAGGTCAATAATAAGGGACATAATTTTAAGGTAAAAGACTGGAGGTTCATAAGGGATTTGAGGAGAAGGTTTTTCACTCTGAAGATGGTGGGGCTCTGGAATGCAATGCCTGGAAGGATATTTGAGGTGCCTTATTTAAATGACTTAAGAAGAGACTTGAAATGTCATAATATTCAAGGCCTCAGGCTGAAAGGTGGAACTAGTGTTGATTTAACATAACTTTGGCAGGATAGTCTTAATAGAATCATAATATCCCAACAGTGTGAAAACACATTGACCCTCTGAAGGGTAACCTACCCAGGCCCATTCCCATCCCTCTACATTTACCCCTTGCTAATGCACCTAACCCACACATCCCTGTACGCTATGGGCAATGTAGCATGGCCAATTCACCTAACCTGCATATCTTTGGACTGTGAGAGAAAACCAGAGCACCCAGAGGAAACCCACCCAGACACGGGGAAAATGTGCAAACTCCACACAGTCACCCAAGGCTGAAGTCAAACCTGGGTTCCTGGTGCTGAGAGGCAATGCTAACCACTGAGCCACTGTGCCCCTATGTACGTAGAGTCATAGAGATGTACAGTGTGGAAACAGCCCCTTCGGTCCAACTTGTCCATGCTGACCAGATATCCCAACCCAATCTAGTCCCACCTGCCAGCACCTGGCCCATATCCCTCCAACCCTTCCTATTCATATACCCATCCAAATGCCTCTTAAATGTTGCAATTGTACCAGCCTCTACCACTTCCTCTGGCAGCTCATTCCATACCCGTACCACCCTCTGTGTGGAAAAAGTTGCCCCGTAGGTCTCTTTTATATTTTTCCCCCTCTCACCCTAAACCTATGCCCTCTAGTTCTGGACTCCTGACCCCAGGGAAAGACTTTGCCTATTTACCCTATCCATGCTCCTCATAATTTTGTAAACCTCTATAAGGTCACCCCTCAGCCTCTGACACTCCAGGGAAAACAGCCCCAACCTGTTCAGCCTCTTCCTATAGCTCAGATCCTCCAACCCTGGCAACATCCTTGTAAATCTTTTCTGAACCCTTTCACGTTTCACAACATCTTTCCAATAGGAAGGAGACCAGAATTGCATGCAATATTCCAACAGTGGCCTAACTAATGTTCTGTACAGCCGCCACATGACCTCCCAACTCCTGTACTCAATACTCTGACCAATAAAGGAAAGCATACCAAACGCCGCCTTCACTATCCTATCTATCTGCGACTCTAATTTCAAGGAGTTATGAACCTGCACTCCAAGGTCTCTTTGTTCAGCAACACTCCCTAGGACCTTCCCATTAAGTGTATAAGTACTGCTAAGATTTGCTTTCCCAAAATGCAGCACCCTGCATTTATCTGAATTAAACTCCATCTGCCACTTCTCAGCCCATTGGCCCATCTGGTCAAGATCCTGTTGTAATCTGAGGTGCATGATTATAAATGTCAATTTTCAAACTGCCAGGGTGAAATTTGAACTCTTATTCATTAAATCAGTCTAGACCACTCCATTTATGAGGTATTGAAATTTGAACTTAGAGTGAGCAAATTTCTTAGTTTTTACAGTTCCTTCCCAGCACAGGCTGGTCTGGTGAAGTGGCAGCAACTGAACACTCCTGGGAGTTTTACAGCAAAGCAAATGGAAAATCATTTGGATTTGTAGCATCATTTATGACATTCTAGTCAAGAAAATGACGAACCTTTCAGAATCCTCTGTCTATCTAACAGAAGTGTCCATTCCTTGTGTATGTTTAAGGCTGAGAGACAGATTCTTGATCAGTAGGGGAGTCGAAGGTTATGGGGAAAACACAGGAAAATGGATGTGAGCAATGTTGGATCAGCCATGATCCTATTGAAAGGTGGAGCAGGCTTGAGAGGCTGAACAGCCTACTTTTGTTCCTACTTCATCTGGTCTCAGTTGAAAAACTGAAGAAAAAAAAAAAATTTTGAAAACAAAATGGCCAAAGGCAAACAAACATTTCCAGACGTTGACCTGTTTGGTAACTGGAGTTGATTTTTTCTTCTTCCCGATTTGTGGCATAAAACAGTGCAATAAAATCAATCCCCGATCACAACAAAAAGAAGTGTAGAATTAAAAACTCATTGTATCAGTCCTGCCAGGACAATGACTGACATTCTGCAATAGCCACTTCTTAAGGGCACATTAATATGGATTTATACACAATTTGCAATTGTAAATTATCTACAATCATGCTCTACCCCATTTCAGTAATGTAGTGTTTTATACACAAGCAATCAGAAGGGGGGAAAAATTATAGAATACCTTTTGCAAGTTCAGGTTGTTCTTTATAGCCAATTATGTACTTTTTGAACTGTCTGCATAATAGGAGATCTGCACTAATCATTGCTCTGATTAGTCAACATTTTGTCTTTCAAATATGCATCTCAATTCAATTAGGGAACAATTTTCGGTACTTCACCTTGTTTCATACTTTGGTTGTTATGTTAGCATGTTGCCAAATGGTAGTTCATTAATTCTTATGGGAAATCCTAGATTTTCATTCTTTTGCAATTCATCAGATTTTACTGAAATGTATCTCCTATGAATAGCCAGGGTCCCCCAGAAATATGGCAGTCAACTTGCACACACTGTCTCAAAAAATAATTAGATAATGATTGAATAGTCAGACTGGGTGTACTCTGAAAATGCATGTTGGGACCTCTCAGAAGTTAGTCATAGAGAGATACAGCATTGAAACAGACCCTTTGGTCCAACCCGTTCATGCTGTTCTGAGACATTCAGAAAGTTTAAATTTCAATGGGCAATTATCCAGCGTTTGGAAACTTCAGTAAAAGTACCTAACTCTAAAATGGATTCCAATTTACTACCTAAAGTTAACCAGGAAATATTAGGGATTAAAACTTGTTCTAATCCCTGGCTACGCATAAAACTGATCCCCTCCCAGACTCGCTCACATTGACCCTCACAATAATACGTCTTCTAAATACCTAACTCTATCCAATCACTCCACTCTGATACCTAACTGATTTCCAGCTGAACACATGACCATTATCTTGTGACAAACTCCTCATGGGCCCCATCACCCAAATACCACACTAATATCTTAACCATCAGGCCCCCTACCCCTCACCCACTTACTTAAGGATTTACCTGCTTTCATTAGCTGGCAAAAGGCTTTGGGATCTCTAAAAGGACAGTGTTGACTGACTTATTAGAATGTGACTTGGAGGTGCCAATGTTGGACTGGGGTGGACAAAGTTAAAAATCACACCACACGGGTTGTAGTCCAGTTGGTTTATTTGGAGGCACTAGCTTTCAAAATGCTGCTGCTTCATTAGTGGGTTGTCAACCACTTGATGAAGGAGCAGTGCTTCGAAAGTTAGTGTTTCCAAATTAACCTGTTGGACTATAACTTGCTGTTGTGTGATTTTTAACTGATTTAGAATGTAGCAGCTATTGCTGTAAAAAAAGAAATGTGCTTTTTTAAAAGATTCTCTCCCATTCTGCTTAAATTCTTTGCTGGACTACATCTGTTGGGATGGATCTTGCAACCAAGATCAAGCCTGTAAATTCCTGGTAAAATAAGTAGACAACTTATTTTCTGATGTTGGTTGTAAATTCTAAGATTTGGAATAAGGATAAGGAATGCATTGATTCCCAGTGTCAGACACAGAATAATCTCCCACTGTGTGTATTTTTTTACTTCATTTACATTAAAGAAATTGCTAGCTGTACAGTTTCTGGATACACATAGGGAGTACTCACTCAACACTGAACTTTGCTTTATTTTACAAGATATAGCTGGGTACAGCAACTGTTAGCATGCTGGAACATGGACAATTACAGCTCACTGGGCTTGTGCCGCCAGAAAAATATAGTTCTCTTCCAGTTTGATGCCAGGGAATGCATCATTCAGATCCTCAGTGGCCATGCTGTGAACTGGAATCATGGTTTTGAACTTGATCTGGTGACACCGAGTTATGCTTTTTCATTTCTTCAGCTGGAAAACAGCAAGTTAGCAGAACAAATGAGAAAATGTACATGTTCCACTATACTGATAACTAAATAGTACAGGTCTGTCCTCTGGGAATCCATACTCACTCACCTCTTCAACATAAAGCCTCCTTTTAAACCTTAACAAACTCTTCACGTTGTATTTAGAGTCCTGGACTCGAAGCTGCATTCTGGCTGTGCATTATAAGTACAACGTGGACATGTCATTGTGGTCAGAAACAAGAACGGGATTAAAACATTGTGGAATTATCCCCTCCCTGGAGTGGCATGAGCAATAGCAAAAAATTTAGGAAAATACAGCAAGAACCAAAAGAAAAAAAATAGAATCTTAACATCCAGAAGAATATTTGCAATTTTCCCCTCAAGCCTTAAATGGTAACTTCGGAACCTTGCCATTGACAGACGACTATCTTATTCTCTGTGCGTTTGCACCTCATTAAAATTCAAACTCACTTTATCTATGAGGTACCTCGTCCAATACTCTCTGCTTCCCTGAGAAACCAGATAGCACAAATTCTTGATTAGTAAGTCAGAGCTGCTACTTGACAGCTGCAGTTTACCAAATGTTTGTCCCAGACCATAATGGAAATGCTTCTTCACAACAATGTCCCTATATGCTACATAGCCACCATCCTCCTCCATCTATTGTACATGTGAGTTATCATTGGCAATGAACCTACAGCACCACAGTTTCATGCCTACTAGAGAGCCAACTTACACATCAGTTCAGCCCTTCAACACTTTATTTTGGAGTTCAGGGACCCCTATTACTTGCATGCTTCTGCCAGATTCTTTATATGCAGATACATAGACACATCTCATGTTTTCTTAAAACTTCACTTACTTTGTATCTACTTAGAGCTGCCAGCCTCTTTCTACTTGGTTTTGTTTTTCTTAGTGCACACACTCAGATTAGCACTGACTTGTGAGCTGCCAGCTTTTGGGTGGCTTACATTGCTTTCTTAGTGCACTGATCTTCAGTTCTCAGTCACAGATTGCCAGCGTCTGTGGCTCACATTGACTTTTACTACAAAGGGAGAGGCAAGCAGTTTGTCATGATTCAGAACACTGAACAGTCAAGTGGATGGACATGTCAATGTTTGCCACTGCGTTACATCAAAATCACATCAGAAGCAATGCTGGCTGTTTACGTGGTAAACATACTGCTCGCACTTCGAATAAATGGCCATATAAAAGTCAAAGGGGAGCAGTCCTCATTGGGGAGAAATGGTCAGTCAGTCAAGTGGTTTGTTCTCTTTCAGTTCCAGTATGAGGAACAATGTACTGGCAATCTGACATTTGGGAACAGTCAGCCCTACAGATCAAATACAACCAGTCCAGGGATTATAAGACAGTCAGTGTGCCTGTGGTGACATTAATCTAGGGGACAAGATCATGTGGTTAATTGAAACTGACCATAGAGCCAAAATAGGTGACTTTAATGCTGCCTGAACTGCTGTGCTCTTCCAGCACCACTAATCCAGAATCTGGTTTCCAGCATCTGCAGTCATTGTTTTTACCTCATTGATTTTAACCCTACTGCGAATCCTCTTGCAAGGATGCCTGCCTTGAAGAAGTTTTCCTCCTCTCTCTACAAGAATCTCAGGGAGTCCCTCTCCCACTGCAACTCCCAGGTCATTTCCTACTCTATGCTACT
>NC_057733.1:2878257-2885479 GCF_004010195.1 Chiloscyllium plagiosum
CCCCAGGGCATCAATGTGGACTTCAACAGTTTCCTCATTTCCCCTTCCCCCACCTCACCCTAGTTCTAAATTTCCAGCTCAGCACTGTCCCCATGACTTGTCCGGACTTGTCCTACCTGCCTATCTCCTTTTCCACCTATCCACTCCACCCTCTCCTCCCTGACCTATCACCTTCATCCCCTCCCCCACTCACTCTATGCTACTTTCTCCCCACCCCACCCTCCTCTAGTTTATCTCTCCACGCTTCAGGCTCACTGCCTTTATTCCTGATGAAGGGCTTTTGCCCGAAACATCGATTTCGCTGGTCCTTAGATGCTGCCTGAACTGCTGTGCTCTTCCAGCACCACTAATCCAGAATCTGGTTTCCAGCATCTGCAGTCATTGTTTTTACCTCCCGACTTTAATGTCAAGTCTACTCTAATATTCACTGAGATCATAGTTGATCTGATAAACTTCAACTCCTCTTTCCTGGCTTCTACCCTTACTGATTAAAAATCTATATGGAATATATGATTTGGAGATGCCGGTGTTGGACTGGGGTGTACAATCACACAACACCAGGTTATAGTCCAACAGGTTTAATTGGAAGCACTAGCTTTCGGAGCGACGCTCCTTCATCAGGTGATTGTGGAGGGCTCGATTGTAACACAGAATTTATAGCAAGAATTTGCAGTTTGATGTAACTGAAATTATACATTGAAGCACAACAATCAACAGGCAGGAGGGTTCCCTCCCAGTTGGGGATCACTTCAGTGGTCCAGGACATTCAGCCTCGGACCTTCGGGTGACCATCCTCCAAGGTGGACCTCGGGGCAGGCAGCAGAGGAAAGTGGCCGATCAGAGGCTGATAGCTAAGTTCGGTACCCATAGAGAGGGCCTCAACCGGGACCTTGGGTTCATGTCACATTACAGGTGATTACCATTGCACTACAAACACACATAGATATTCCTACGTACACACACAGATGCCCACACAAACCCCTATAGACACACACACTCCCACACTCTCACAAGCACCCCTTCACAGACTTAAGACACTCTGTGTGCGCCCACACATATATTTTGTGTGGTGAATTTGTACTTGCAGAGTTACATTGCACTTTGCTCAAAAACTGCATGCATTCATGTAAAACTCTGATTCTAATCTAAAAAGTAAGATAACAATCTAAACATTAGGTCATAGACAGAGAACACAGGGGGCCAACACCTTCAACATATTGTCTAGCTATCACCATTGTTAACAGCTAACCCGAGAATGCAACTTTAAAAAGAGGGTTTTGTGATATACACATAGAGTACAGTGATAGTTTCACTTCTTCCAACAGATGAAAGGCTAAACAGACAATCTATTTTTCAATGTATAATTTCGGTTACATTAAACTGCAAATTCTTGCTATAAATTCTGTTACAATCGAGCCCTCCACAATCACCTGATGAAGGAGCGTCGCTCCGAAAGCTAGTGTGCTTCCAATTTAAACCTGTTGGACTATAACCTGGTGTTGTGATTTTTAAATATGGAATATACTTATTGACCGAGTCGCTATACAGCTCTCTGCAACAAAGAATTCCACAGATTCACACTGATCTGCGAATTCACAGATTCACTACCCTCTGAAGGAAGAAACATTGAGACATGAAAAAAAAGGTGCAGGAATAGCCATTCGGCCCTTCAAGCCTGCACTGCTATTCAATACGATCATGCAATCTTGTTATCCCATTCCCGCCCTCTCCCCATACCCTTTGATCCCTTTAGTCGCAAAGGCCACATCCAGCTCCCTCTTGAATCTATCGAATGAACTGGCCCCAACAGCTTTCTGTGGGAGAGAAATCCACAGGTTCACAACCATCTGAGTGAAGGAGTTCTTCCTCATCTCAGTCCTGTATGGGCTCCCTCTTATTCTTAGATTGTGACACCTACTTCTGGACTTCCTCAATATCGGGAACAATATTTTTCCCAAATGTAGCCTCTCCAGTCCCATCAGAATTTTATGTTTCTATGAGATCCCCACCCACACCTCATTCTTCTTCAATCTCGTGAATACAAGCCTAGTCGATTTAGTCGATCCAGTCTTTCATCATGTCAGTCCTGCCATCCCTGGAACGAGTCTGGTGAACCTTTACTGGACTCCCTCCATAGCAAGAATGTCCTTCCTCAGACTAGGAAACCAAAACTGCATACAACAGAAATTCCTCCTCATCTGTCTTAAATCTGATCCTTTATTCTGAGTAAATGCTCTCTGTCCTAGTCTCTCTCACAAAAGGAAAACAACCTCTCTGCAGCTACACTGTCAAATCCCTTGAGTCTTGGACGTTTTAATAAGGTTGTCTCTCATTGTTCCAAATTCTAGTGAACCTACTCAACATTTCCTCATAAAATAGTACCTTGATACCCAGCATCAGCTTGCCCTTGTCCTTCTCGATGAAAGTGGTTGTGGGTTTAGAAGGTGCTATCCAAGGATCTTTGGTGAATTTCTACAGTGCATCTTGTAGATAGTAGCAGTGTGTACTATGAAGCATAAATGGTGGAGAGACTGAATAGTTGTGGATGTGGTACCAATCAAGTGAGCTGCTTTGTCCTGGATGGTGTCAAGCTTTGTGAATGTTGTTTAGAGCTGTACCCATTCAGGAAGTGGGGAATATTCCATCATGCTTGTACTATGTTGAAGGTGGACAGGCTTTGGGGAGTTAGGAAGTGACTTCTGACCAGCTCTTGTAGCCATCATATTTATACAGCAAGTCCGTTCAAGTTTCTGATCAACGATACCCCCAGGATTTCAATCGTTGGGAATTCAATGATGGCAAAGTCATTGAATGTCAAGGGGCAGTGGCTAGATTATCTTTCGTTGGAAATTTTCATTGCCAGGCATTTGTGTAGCACAAACATTATTTGCTACTTTTCCTGGATATTGTCCAGATCTCATTGCATTTGAACATGGGACTGATTAAGCCCCAAATATAAATAGGCTTAACAAAAGCAGGGGGGACTGAAAGGTTACACAGGCCACAGAAACAGCAACTCAAAAGAGAACAAAGGTTGGTGAAGTGATGAAATCGGTGTGTCACAGGCAGAACATGGAAGATACTGTGAGTATTGGAATCCTCCCATGTCAGATCAAAAATCAGTTGCTTAATAACCACACAGAATGGCTGTTACCACATGCATTGTGGGTAGAGCAAGTTGTTGCTTTCTACTTCAGAAGTGAACAGAAACTTTTGGCATTTGAGGCTTTGCTAGGGGAAACTGCAGTAACCATGCCCCTCCACTGATTCAGTACTGTAATGACAGCTCTCTGGCTTCAATTTGCAATTCGTTGGCATGTTGTTACTTTTCAAATGATTCATGTAAAGAATTATGGCCTCAAGCCCTCATGACCATTACATAATATACTGTAATTACTTCCTTGTCATGTCAGCTAGGTAGCAGAACGAGGCATTTAAAAGTAGTACCTGAACTTTCCAATTCACGTACATATTCTATAACTAGCACTGGCAGACAGTGCTTCGCAGCTGACATGTTCGCACTTTGCACAACAAGTACTGAACGGCATGGTCTGTAGTGTGGAGGTTTTATCATGGTACCTTATAGGCAGAGTTCTACTCCTCCAGAGCAGCATGAAAATGTTGGTTCGGAAATGCGTACTGGATGAGCTAACATACCTCAGAGCTTCTGACCGAGGCATGACAAAGACCTCCTTAGGAAGCCTCCATGTTACAATCTGTGAGGGCATACATGAGGCTTCATCAATATGATTCCTGAAGAAGGGCTTATGCCCGAAACGTCGATTCTCCTGTTCCCTGGATGCTGCCTGACCTGCTGCGCTTTTCCAGCAACACATTTTCAGCTTCATCAATATGCATTAAATCTCTGGATTTTCTTCAGTTAAACTGTTATCTTTCTGACATTCTGCACAGATTAACTGCTCAGAGATCTCTCAAAGATCACCATAGCTGGACTGCTTGTGGTCTTGAACCAACTATGAAGATATTTTTTTAAAAATTGTGATTACTACTTTGTCAATAAGCTCAGCAAAAACAATAAGGTCCAGAAATTATTACACAACAATAGGGAGATCGACCAAGGACGCAGAGGACATTGATGAGAATGCAAGTCTACCAGCCTCATTATCATTTTCTTCAACTGGATGTTAGATTGTAAGCACTGATTAAGAATGTCCCAGGCCATCATCATAAAACTGTTTCTCCTGCTGGAGCAGCACTGGGTGGCAATCTCATCCTGCTGACTATCAAGGTCTAAGATGCCCTGAATCTGTATGTCAGCAACTTGTATCAAGGAGCAACTGAGTACCTGCATGTATCTCTCAATCCTTGACCCATTCATGTATCTGGCAAATAACTGATGCCATTTTCTCCAGCTCACCAACCTTCATATCCCTGTGATTAAAAAGGTCCAGCAGCTCAGGCCTGGCACTCTCCACCATTGCAGGCTTCCCCCAGGTGCAGGGCTCTGTTGACTGCATTCATGTTGCTTTGACAGTGCTCCACATTAATTTGCAGAGCTCATCAAAAGAACAAGATTCCTTTCTACTAGTGTTCAAATTATGTGATCATTGATGTCACATTTTGGAGGTCTGCACCAGATATCCTGGGAACTGCCACGAGTCTTGCACACTGGAATATTCAGAGGTTCCAGTCTCCTTCCAAAAGGTGCTACAGGATTGGCTACTATGAGACAAGAGGTACCCTTCTGAAAATTGCTCACAACATCCCTACAAAATCCTCAGACTATCGCAGAATGAAAATACAACACTGATCACACTTCTACCGGAATAGACCATTAACCACCTTAAGATGACTGAACCACTTTGGCAGAGTCATGCAGAATACCCAGTCAGAGCATCATTGTGGCATGCATGAAATTTATGCATCTCTTTCAGAGGAGATATCTATGGATTTCATAAAAAGGTTTTTCTAGGTGTGTATAAGTTAGCTCCTGAAACATACAGGCAAACGTTTCAAAATTTAAAGGAATAGTCTGGGCAAACCTACATTGCTTTACCCTATCAAATCATTGTAATTTTTACAATCCAATTATAGGCATTAGGAATCAGCATATGAAGCCATCAAAGAGCGGTTTCTCTTAGAAGAATTGGGCGGCACGGTGGCACAGTGGTTAGCACTGCTGCCTCACAGCGCCAGAGACCCGGGTTCAATTCCCGACTCAGGCGACTGACTGTGTGGAGTTTGCACATTCTCCCCGTGTCTGCATGGGTTTCCTCCGGGTGCTCCGGTTTCCTCCCACAGTCACAAAGATGTGCAGGTCAGGTGAATTGGCCATGCTAAATTGCCCGTAGTGTTAGGTTAAAGGGGTAAATGTAGGGGTATGGGTGGGTTGCGCTTTGGGGGGTCGGTGTGGACTTGCTGGGCCGAAGGGCCTGTTTCCACACTGTAAGTAATCTAATCTAATTTAGAAACTCACTATTTTTCGTCATTTAGAACCAATATTGAAGACAAGATTGCAACTGCAAGACAGACAGCAGAAACTGCTGACAATTATGAGCAGATTCATAAACTAACTACCTGCTATACTAACCTATAAAAGTTAATTGTAGGAGAGTATAAGGAAGACAAGTAAATGTAAAGTAGCCATAATTCTACGATTCCATAGGGTTGGTCTCTCATTAGGGAGGGACGACTGATTGTGTTTTAACCTGAGTGTTACCACACTTCAGGAGAAGGGCAAGGTTGAGGAGAGTGCAGAAGTTGAACCCCTGTTATTGGCATTACTCTGCATCACAAACCAGCTATTTTAGTTACCTGACCCCTCCCACAAGGACGGCAAGTAGCTAAGGTAGAGAATGGATAGCTGTAAATTTTGTTTTGAGAAGGAAATCTCAAAGTGCTGAAAGTTGAAGAAAGGCCTAACTGTTTCCACAATGTAAGACAATGCAGCAAAGCTTCTATAATTTAGTAGACTGCTGGGACTCACTGAACAATTTCTACACTGAAAATATATAAGAGAACTACCTCTGCCCATGGGACTTGCGCATACTTAGGGCAGTGCCCAAGGAACTTACGCCTAACTGGATCTGTCTGACTACATTCAGTTCCATTACTTTCTTCTTATATTTACCATCAGACCTATCTCCACCAGTACTCTATCCCTGTGTTTTATAGAGCATTACCTGTGCCCACCAGTACTTGACCCCAGCATTACGCAATGACAGATCAGTCCCCACCAGTACTGTACCCCAATATTAGAAAAACTTATCCCCAACACCATTGTACTTCAATGTTATATGTTAGTGACCTGTGCTCACCAGTATTCGACACCAGTGTTACAAAGTGAAAGAGTTTACCTGGGATAATATCCTCAAGATGAACAACTTTCACTTTTATGGAGCAGTTTTCACAGTCCAGAATGTCCCAACATAGTCCACAATCAATGAACTATAGTCACCGCTTAATGTATGGTTAGGATTACAATGTAAGACAATAGCATCTATTTTTCCTGAAGCAAGTTCCCGCAAACAGCAATATGATAAATGACCAGATATGGTCACCAATAAATGACCACTAAATTTATTTTTAGTGATATCAGTCGAGGGATAAATGTGAGCAAGAACAAAATGGAGAACTTCACTCCTCTTCCACATAGGGTCACGGGACCACGTACAGCTATTTGAAATGACAGGGAGAGCTTTAAATTATTTAATGAAGGTGAGAGGTACCCACTGAGCCACAACTGATACAGTGCATTGACATGTAGATATAGCCTGGTCCCATGATTTGCCTCATCAAACATCTTGACTGATGAATCCAGGAAACAGAACCCTAGCAGAATCAGCAGCTCTAAGAATTAAGGGAGCAAGAATGATTCAAGGATAAAGGGCTTATAATATGAGGGACAGTTAAGTAGATGAACTAACGGCACAGATCATCGTGAATGATTATGATATGGTAGGCATCACAGAGACATGGTTGCAGGGGGTTTAGGACTGGCAGTTAAACATCCAAGGATTTACAACTTATCGAAAAGACAGGGAGGTGGGCAGAGGGGGTGGGGTGGCCTTGTTAGTTAAGAACAAAATTAAATGTATGGCACTGAATGACATAGGGTCTGATGATGTGGAGTCTGTGTGGGTGGAATTGAGGAACACAAAGGCAAAAAAAACCATAATGGGAGTTATGAACAGACCTCCTAACAGTGGTCAGGACCAGGGGCGCAACATGTACCGGGAAATAGAAAAGGCATGTCAGAAAG
>NC_057733.1:2890147-2891756 GCF_004010195.1 Chiloscyllium plagiosum
GACCTGCTGAGCTTTTCCAGCCTTTTCTGTTTTTGTTTCTGATTTCTAGCATCCACAGTTCTTTCAGTTTTTGTAAAGGATTTTTAATCACCCTACCAACCTGTCATGCTACCTTCAGGGATCTGTGGACATTCACCCTTACTTCCTATACACCTCTCAGTACTCTCTCATTAACTAAGGCAAAGAAATCCCCAACAATTAATCTCCCAAATGTCTCATTTCACTCTTCTCCAGATTAAATTCTGTTTGCCACTGCCCCAGCCACTGACCAGTTCATTGAATCTTCCTGCCATATCCACTCCCCTCTTCACTGTCACACATCAAACTTCTTGATCATAGCTCTTGCATTTAAGTCCAAATTGTTATTTATACTAGAAAGAGCAAAGGACCTAATGCTGAATATTGTGGCTGACAAAGGAAGTCAGGAAATGTATTAAAGAAAAAGAGAGATCCTATAAAGTGGTCAAGAGCACTGGGAAATCAGAAGATTGGGAAGGCTACAAAAACAAACAGAGGATAACAAAGAGAGAAATAAGGAAGGAGAGGATCAAATATGAAGGTAGGCTAGCCAGTAATATTAGAAATAATAGTAAAAGTTTCTTTCAGTACATAAGAAATAAACGACAGGCAAGAGTAGACATTGGGCCACTTCAAACTGATGCTGGAAGGCTAGTGATGGGAGATAAGGAAATAGCCGGAGAACTTAATAAGTACTTTGCGTCAGTCTTCACAGTGGAAGACATGAGTAATATCCCAACAATTAAAGGGAGTCAGGGGGCTGAGTTGAGAATGGTTGCCATTACAAAAGAGATAATGATAGAAAAGCTAAAAGGTCTTAAAACTGACAAATCTCCTGGCCCCGATAGGCTACATCCTAGAGTTCTGAGGGAGGTGGCTGAGGAAATAGCGGAGGCGTTGGTTGAGATCTTTCAAAAGTCACTGGAGTCAGGGAAAGTCCCGGATGATTGGGGTTACAACAGCAGTCTTCAATTGTTCAAGAAAGGATCAACACAAAAGATGGAAAATTATAGGCCAATTAGCCTAACCTCGGTTGTTGGTAAAATTCTAGAATCCATCATTAAGGATGAGGTTTCTAAATTCTTGGAAGAGCAGGGTTGGATTAGAATAAGTCAACATGGAGTTAGTAAGGGGAGGTCGTGCCTGACAAACCTGTTAGAATTCTTTGAAGAGGTGACAGGTAGGTTAGACCAGGGAAACCCAGTGGATGTGGTCTATCTAGACTTCCAAAAGGCACCTTTGATAAGGTGCCACACAGGAGGCTGCTGAGTAAGGTGAGGGGCCATGATGTTCGAGGTAAGCTACTGGCATTGATTGAGGATTGGCTGTCTGACAGATGGCAGAGAGTTGGGACAAAAGGTTCTTTTTCGGAATGGCAGCCGGGGACAAGCGATGTCCCACAGGGTTCAGTGTTGGGGCCGCAGCTGTTCACGTTATATATTAATGATCTGGATGAAGGGACTGGGGGCATTCTAGCGAAGTTTGCCGATGATACGAAGATAGGTGGAGAGGCAGGTAGTACTGAGGAAGTGGGGAGGCTGCAGAAGGATCTAGACAGTTTGGGAGAGTGGTCCAGGAAATGGCTGATGAA
>NC_057733.1:2892125-2915449 GCF_004010195.1 Chiloscyllium plagiosum
GCCTTAGAATTAGAGGGGGTAAATTCAGAACAGAAATGCGGAGACATTTCTTCAGCCAGAGAGTGGTGGGCCTGTGGAATTCATTGCCGCAGAGTGCAGTGGAGGCCGGGACGCTCAATGTCTTCAAGGCAGAGATTGATAAATTCTTGATGTCACAAGGAATTAAGGGCTACAGGGAGAATGCAGGTAAGTGGAGTTGAAACACCCATCAGCCATGATTAAATGGCGGAGTGAACTCGATGGGCCGAATGGCCTTACTTCCACTCCTATGTCTTATGGTCTTATGGACAGTTGAGGATTCTGAGTTTGTACTTGATGGAGTTTAGGGGGATGAGGGAGGATCTCACTGAAACTTATAGAATACTGAGGGGCCAGGATAGAGTAGGTGTAGAGAAGATGTTTCGACTAGGAGAAGAGACTAGCACCCATGAGTACAGCCTCAGGATGAAGCGATGACCCTTTAGAAATGAGATTAGGAGACATTTCTTCAGCCAGAGTGTGGTTAATCTGTGGAACTCATTGCTGTAGAAGACTGTTCAGACAAAGCCTAAGACAGAGATGGAAAGGCTCTTGATTAGTAAGTGTTATGAGGAGAAGGCAGGAGAATGGGGTTGAGAAACCTATCAGCCTGATCGAATGGTGGAGCAAATTCAAATATGGCTGAATGGCCTAATTTCTGCTCCTATATCTTATGGTCTAAAATATAAAACGGAAAGGACATGGAGAGCATGTAGGACCAGGGGGGACAGAGCTGGAACCAACTTGGTAAGTGAGTGAAGCCCTACCTTGTACTCGTAGCATCAGCTGTCCAAATTCGTTGGCTCCTCCATTGTGAAAGGTAAGTTTGAATGTTGTAGAACCTATCCATCCTCCTTTGGAAGAGAAAGAGGATTAGAATAGAGTGAAAAAAACAAGAATTCATCACACATTTTCTGATTTGCTCAGACTAAGTTCTAAGCTAGTGTTTCCCAATCTTTTTCCCTATTTTAATGCTTCAGACTTCACATGACCCTAGGTTAAGCTTTGAGGAGGATGTGTTAATTCCAGGTCTTGTTTTGAGCAGGGGGAAGAGGCGGTGGTGATGAGCAAGGTCCATTCCCCTTCCAATCACCCCTGCCTCCTCCTACCCATTTTACATCTCCTTCACCTCCCATCCTTTTTCTCCAACCTTCATTTTCCTTAACTTCACCTTCCCCATTTTCCCCCTCCTCCATCTCCCTGTCCTTCAACCCATCCCCTCCATTATCAGTCTCTACTCCCCTCACCATTCATCCTTGACTTCTTAAAATCTAAGGAGAAAGTGTGGTCTGCAGATGCTGGAGATCAGAGCTGGAAATGTGTTGCTGGAAAAGCGCAGGTCAGGCAGCATCCAGGGAACAGGAGAATCGACGTTTCGGGCATAAGCCCTTCTTCAGGAATGAGGAAAGTTTGTCCAGCAGGCTAAGATAAAAGGTAGGGAGGAGGGACTTGGGGGAGGGGCGTCGGAAATGTGATAGGTGGAAAGAGGTCAAGGTGAGGGTGATAGGTACCTTGACACCGTCCTGTCCCCCTTAGTCCAAGAACTCCCCACCTGCGTCCGGGACACCACCCATGCCCTCCACCTGCTCCATGATTTTCGCTTCCCCGGTCCCCAACGCCTTATTTTCACCATGGACAGCCAGTCCCTGTACACCTCCATCCCCCATCACGAAGGACTCAAAGCCCTCCGCTTCTTCCTTTCCCGCCATACCGACCAGTACCCTTCCACTGACACCCTCCTTCGACTGACTGAACTGGTCCTCACCCTGAACAACTTCTCTTTCCAATCCTCCCACTTCCTCCAAAACGAAAGGAGTAGCCATGGGCACCCACATGGGCCCCAGCTATGCCTGCCTCTTCGTAGAATATNGTTCTTGGACTAAGGGGGACAGGACGGTGTCAAGGTATGCGGAGATGAGTTCGGTGGGTCTTTCCACCTATCACATTTCCGACGCCCCTCCCCCAAGTCCCTCCTCCCTACCTTTTATCTTAGCCTGCTGGACAAACTTTCCTCATTCCTGAAGAAGGGCTTATGCCCGAAACGTCGATTCTCCTGTTCCCTGGATGCTGCCTGACCTGCTGCGCTTTTCCAGCAACACATTTCCAGCTTCTTAAAATCTAAGCCAATACAAAATGTTCTCTACAATGTAGAAAAGAAGCCTTACGTTCAGGATAGGCCCAAATGTTGCAATAGCTCAGAAATCATCTCACTGCATCCTTCACCCTCAGATTATTACCTCAACACTACTCTCTCGTTGCATATCAAATACCTCATATCCATCAAGTCAACATATTCAGAATTTCCACTATATCCTCAACTGCTCCCTACACCCCCCACTCTTCAATCTTATTCACGCAGCTTTTCAACATACCCCTCACTTCCCTGACATCTCTCATTCCTACCCTCCCAGCACATCCCAATTCCACCCCACTTACCAACTTTCTCATCAGTTTGTTTTATCTTTCCAACTGTCTAGGTTCCATTAACACTATCTGATCAGCATCTGCCCCTTGGTAACTTACCCCCAGTTTGATGAAAAGGCTTTACAAGTTTTGAACCCTTCATATTTACCAATCAATGTTAAAATCTTATTTCAACAGGATGAATTCTTTTTTAAGTCATTCATAGATGTGAGTGTTGCTAGTTGGGCCAGCATTTGTCACCCTAGCTGTCTCCTTGAACCACTGCAGTACACATGCTGTAGGAAGACCTACAAATTCAGGATTTTGACCCAGTGACACTGATAGACCTACAACATATTTCCTAGTTAGGATTGTGTGTGGCAGGTGGGTGAGATCCAATGTATCTGCTGCCCTTGACCTTCTTAGATGTGGTGGTCATGGGTTTGGAAGGTGCTGTGTAAGGCACCTTGGTGAATTTCTGCATTGCATCTTGTAGATAGTACACACCACAGCTAATGAGTGGTGGAAGGAAGTCAGGAAATTAGCTACTTGCCTCAAGATTCCTTGCCTCTAGCGTGCTTGTGAAGCCACAGCACACATGACTAAAATAAAACAAGAACTGCAGATGCTGGAAGTTTGGAACAAAAACAGAATTTGCTAGAGAGAAAAGGTGTTACTGAATTCAAAATTTTAACCCTGCTTTCTCTCCAGAGATGCTGCTAGACCTGCAGAGTTTCTCATTACGTTTCTGCTTCTGTATATGACTAGTCCAGTTCAGTGCTAAACATTGTGCAATCATCAGTGAACATCCCCACTTCTGACTCTATGATGGAGGGAAGGTCATTGGTGAAGCAGCTGAAAATGGTTGGGATTGGGACACTGCGCAGAGGAAGTCCTGCAACAATGTCTTGGAGCTGAGATGACTGACCTCCAACAATGACCACCATCTTCCTTTGTGCTAGTTATAGTTACAAACTGTGCACTGTTTTCCCCAGTTCTCATTGATTTCAGTTTTGTTGGAGCTCTTTGATGTGACACTCTGTCAAATACGGCTTTGATATCCGAGACCGTCACTTTCACCTCCCCTCTGAAATTCTGCTCTTTTTCCCATATTTGGACCAAGGCTATAATGGGGTCAGAGGTTGAGTGACCCCAGCAGAACCCAAACTGGGAGTCAGCTAACAGATTATTGCTGAGTAAGTGCTGCTTGATAGCACTGATGATGACACCTCCCATCACTTACAATGGTTACAATATTTACCTCTGGAAATATGATGGATTGAATTTTCAGGCCTTTTGGAGTCAGTAAACAGAGGCTGGGTTGGGGTGGGTGGCTGGGTGAGAATATCAGCTTCAGGAAATAACAATGATTTTGAGTGACACAGTTTAAGTCTTGGTAATGTTGTTCACCCCACAAAATACTTAAGGAAGTAATTTATGGCTCTCAGCAAAAATATATCCCTCTAACAGAGGGATAAACCAACCATGCCTAACCTTAAGTTAAGGAAAGCATAAAGTTGAAAGAAAAAGCATATAAGGAGGCAAAAATCAGTAACAGCCCTGAAAACTGGGATAAATTCAGAATCCAGTAAAGGAGGACTGAAGAGAGAAAATAAACCACAAGGTCAAACTTGTAAGGAATATAAGAACTGACAATAAGTCATAGTCATTAGAGATGTACAGCATGGAAACAGACCCTTTGATCCAACTCGTCCATGATGACCAAATATCCTAAATTAATCTAATCCCACCTGCCAGCACTTGGCTCATATCCCTCAAAACCCTTTCTATTCATATACCCTTCCATATGCCTTTTAATGTTGTAATTGTACCAACCTCCACAACTTCCTTTGGCACTTCATTCCATACATGCACCTCACCTCTGCATGAAAAAGTTGCCCCTTAGGTCCCTTTTAAATCCATCTCCCCCACCCCCTGCAAACCAATGCCCTCCAGTTCTTGGCTCCCTATTCACGCCCCTCATGATTTTATACATCTCTATAAGGTCACCCCTTAGCTCTGACACTCCGGGAGCTTTTTAAAATATATAAAAAGGAAGATAGAGATCAAATTGAACACAGGCCCCTTAGACAAAGAATCTGGAGAGATTCCTAGTTATGAGAAACAAGGAAATGGCAGAACAGCTAAATGGATATTTTGCATTAGTCTTTACCGTGGAAAATATTTCAAACATTCCATTAATACTAAAGAACACAGGAGGAATTAATACCATTACTATCGCTTGAGAAGTAGTATCAGACGAACTAATGGATCTAAAGGTAGATAAATCCCCTGGCCTTGATGACCTGCATCCTATTCTAGTAGCTACAGAGATAGTGGAAGCATTGGTTGTAATTTTTAAAAATCTTTGATTCTATAGAAGTACCGAAGGATTGAAAAACTGCCAATGTGATATTCTTATTCGGAAATGGAGGGAGGTTAAAAAGCAGATAATTATAGGCTAATTAGCCTCGCGTCTATTGTTTGGAAAATGTTTGAATCAATAATTAAGGAAGTGATAGCAAAACATTTAGAAAATCGTAATTAATCAAAGGTCAGCATGGCTTCATGAAAGGAAAATAGTGTCTCATTAATTTACAAGTTTTTCAAGGAAGTATCAACTAGAGTGGATAGAGGGGAACCGATTAAATGTATTGTATTTGATCTTCCAGAAGGTGTTTGACAAAGTTCCTCACAAAGGTTTAAGTCATAAGAGCCTATGGAGACAGTATATTTGCATAGATAGAGATTTGGGCAATGGGCAGGCGAAACATCAAATGGAGATAAGGGATTTTATTTTCAGGTTGGCAACTCTAAGCAATGAGATTCCACAGGAATCAGTGCTGGGATTGCAATTGTTTATGACATGTACAAATGACTTGGAGGAAGGAAGTGAATGTATTTTGACCACATTTGTAGATGAGACAAGAATAGGTCGAAAGGCAAGTGAAAAACGGTACAAATAGTTTACAGAAACATTGACAGGTTAAGTCAGTGGGCAAGAGTTGGCAAATGGAGTATAATTTGGAAAATGTGAAGTTGTTCATTTTGGAAGCAGTATTATTTAAATAAAAGAAACTAACAAAGTTGCAATACTAGGACTTGGAGGTAGTTGCACACAAAACACAAAGCTGGCACACAGTTGCAGCAGGAAGGCTAATGGAATGATGGCCCTTGTTTCAAAGGAGTTTGGAAAACAAGAGTAGGGAAGTCTTACTGATAAAGTACAGACTTGAGACAGCCCAGGGAATTCCTTGTGAACTCCACCTGTAAACCTCTCTTGGTTTGTTCCAGAGATCATACCTTTGGTAGTATGGAATTTAAAAAAACTCTTACAGACCGTTTAATTTAATTTTAATTAGCCCCTTAATTTACTAATAGCATCACTGTTACAACATAACACTGATACCTATAAGCCAAGCTAACTGGATTCTAATAACCCAGGAGAGTAGGACATTGCTCGTCCTTCAAGAGCCCTGGCAGGTTACGCTGTTGTACTATCACAAACAGGTTACCTTTATACACAAGTTTACAAAGGCTGTACTGTCACAAACACAAAAAGTTAACAAAAGAACTGCATGTTCTGAACTGGACAGATAAAAGTGAAGGAAAATAATTCGGGAGAGAAGTTAATTGATACTGAGTTTTGTTTTGAGGTCAGAATCAAACACTGCTATTAATTTTACAAAGGAATAACCGTGAATATTATCACTCGATGTCCTGCTTATACAGATTCACTGATGTTAAGGCAAATGTTCTTAATTGTCTTACCCTCCCTGCCTGTCTATTTTCTAGTGTGCAGCAAATGTGTTCTATAATTCAAAATTACATTTTAGTCTAACTGTTTAAGGATAAGTTTTAAGGCTATAAACTTTCTCATTACTGCAACTGGTCAAGATGCTGATGAAACCAGATTTGGAGTACTATGAGCAGTTTTGGTCCCCTTGTTTAAGGAAAGATATAATTTCATTGGAGACAATTCAGAAACGGAGCACTAGGAGATTGTACTCTGAGCAAAGGCTAAACAGGTTGGGTCTCTAAACACTAGAGTGTAGAAGAATGAGAACATTAAAAATGTAGGATTCTTAGGGGGAATTCACAGGGTAAATTCTCAGAGGATGTTTTCCCTTATCACCAGAGGGCATAGATTCAGTGTAAAGGAACACCAATTTAAGATTGAGACAAGTAAAAATAAATCTTCTCTGAGAGCTGAGTGCCTCTGGAACTCCTTTCTACAGAAAGCTATGGGAGTAGGGCCCTTGTGTTTTTTAAGATTGAGGAAGATAGATTCTTGATCAGTAGGGAAAACAGGGGTTATGGGGAAAGAGTAGGAAAGTGGACATAATGAATGTTAGATCAACCATGATCCTATTGAACGGAGAAGCAGGCTTGAGAGACTAAACGGTCTTATGAGGCAGGTAGACAATTTGCCTCTTTAAGAACCTTGCTAAAGATACATTTACAACTGCAACAGGTATTTCCCAACCAATCACCAGTTTCTTCAATGCAGCAGGGACAGATCACATGCCTGCAAGTAAGCCAGTGCTCTGAGGAGGCCCTTTCTGCATTCTGAATACCCCCAAAGGCTGCCCTGTAGAGGAATTCCCTATTCACAGTGCTGGTCTGGTTGCTTTTTGTCTTTGTTAATTAGGTCTTTTAAAATTCTGTTGCTGATAGGACAATCTCATGTTGAAATGCCCTCTCAGTTACTTACATTTAGTCAAGTCTTCCTCTGAAGCCCAATGCCCTTTGATTGATGCTACAGTTAACATCCTATGTATCTTCCTTAAGCAGACAGGGAACCTGTCTCATGCCCCATGTTAAAACAAGTGAAAATTTTAAATTTTAGTTAGGTTTGTCTCCAGAGGCCAATTCTGATCAGGGAAGAAAAAGATACACTCCTTTTACCCAGCTCCCTCTCTAGAAAAATCTACAAATTGCCTCATTTCCCCTCACAGGCTTTATCTTCATTCCCTAAGTCCAAGAGGTTCGTAGAGGAGAGTACTGCCCAACAGCACAAGATGCCTAAATCACTGATCCACAATGTCAATTGTATATTAATTATGTCTAATTGCATACAATTAGTGTACATAAACTAGATAGTCACATGATCCTGTAAAAAGAAATCTCTATGTTGGGTTAGGACCTATATACTTTTGTTTTAAAGTTAACTTGTTTTGGACATTTTATAATACATCTCCAAAGAAGGTGGGAATTGGCCATGAATTTTCTGGTCCAGAGTTACTACCTCTACATCACAAGAACCACAAGGTTTTTCACTGTCAACGGGGGTGGTACCAGGGGACTGGAGAGTGGTGAATGTTGTGCCCCTGTTCAAAAAAGGGAATAGGGATAACCCCGGGAATTACAGGCCAGTTAGTCTTACTTTGGTGGTAGGCAAAGTAATGGAAAGGGTACTGAGGGATAGGATTTATGAGTATCTGGAAAGCCACTGCTTGATTAGGGACAGCCAGCACAGATTTGTGAAGGGTAGGTCTTGCCTTACCAGTCTTACTGAATTCTTTGAGGAGGTGACCAAGCATGTGGATGAGGGTATAGCAGTGGATGTAATGTACATGTATCTTAGTAAGGCATTTGATAAGGTTCCCCATGGTAGGCTTATGTGGAAAGTCAGGAGGCATGGGATAGAGGGAAATTTGGCCAGTTGGATAGAAAACTGGCTAACCGGTCGAAGTTAGAGAGTGGTAGTAGATGGTAAATATTCAGCCTGGAGCCCAGTTACAAGTGGAGTTCCGCAGGGATCAGTTCTGGGTCCTCTGCTGTTTGTTTGTAATTTTTATTAATGACTTGGATGAGGGAGTCGAAGGGTGGGTCAGTAAATTTGCAGACAATACGAAGATTGGTGGAGTTGTGGATAGTGAGAAGGGCTGTTGTCGGCTGCAAATTAGCAGAGGGATTGAATTCAAGAGTCGTGAGGTGATGTTGCAGCTGTACAGGACCTTGGTAAGGCCACATTTGGAGTAGTGTGTGCAGTTCTGGTCGCCTCACGTTAGGAAAGATGTGGAAGCTTTAGAGAGGGTGCAGAGAATATTTACCAGGATGTTGCCTGGAATGGAGAATAGGTCGTACGAGGATAGGTTGAGAGTGCTAGGCCTCTTCTCATTGGAACGACGAAGGATGAGAGGTGACTTGATAGAGGTTTATAAGATGATCAGGGGAATAGATAGAGTAGACCGTCAGAGACTTTTTCTCCGGGTACAACAGAGTGTTACAAGGGGACATTTAATTTAAGGTTAAGGGTGGAAGGTATAGGGGGGATGTCAGGGGTAGGTTCTTTACCCAGAGTGTGGTGGGGGCATTGAATGCGCTGCCTGTGGGAGTGGCAGAGTCAGAATCATTGGTGACCTTTAAGCGGCAGCTAGGACAAATGTTCGGCACAACATCGTGGGCCGAAGGGCCTGTTCTGTGCTGTATTGTTCTGTGTTCTATGTTAAGAGCCATATGTTTGTAATGTGAAATTCTGAAAATAAATAGAAAAATGTAGAGATTGCTTCAGCTCTGTCCTTCATCACTGGCTTTCTGGAAAGAATGGCGCGTGAACTGCCTGGAGTGTAGCAAGCATCCATCTCCTTGTCAACTCCACTTACAACTCGGAGATCATCTGTCGGTCAAAGATGACCCTCAGCTTTTCTTCTCCAAATTATTCGATCCCTACACCCACAGACACCTCACCTCCAACAATAAGGAGAACTTGTGGATTTATTTATCACTGAGGGTGCTGAAAAATCAGCTCAGCTCTTTCCTGCCAAAGACATCTCCCTCATAAGGCTTCCTTTTGCCCCAGACTTGAACAGTCAACCTCCTCTAGACTTCTTGCGCCTGTGTTCCAAAAGGGGAAGCTGCTTCTTTAACCTTCAATTTCTGCACTTTTGGGGAATTTCAAGACATATCATGTGTCCCAAATGATCAGCCTTGCAGCAAGTGTCTCAACCACATTTTGAGGGTTCTGAGATCAAAGTGCAGCTTGATTCACCACAAGATATATGGTGGCTGAATATTTCAGGAAGTGGTTGCCCCATGACTAGAAAAATTTCAGAATTACAAGTGGTGGCCTCCTGGAAGGCTTGAAAAAGGCAAGTAGAACAGGATTCCCTGGAAGTACTGAATTTTCAAACCAATACAGTATTGACCAATATTAAATACTGTTGAGAACGATGACACTTCGAAGGATCCTAGAATGATGAGACTAAAGACTGGACAGGGCATACTATAAAGCTGTCAGAATTCCAATAATAAATGAGGATTTGATAATCAGATGAATAGAAGCAATGCTGTTGCCATCAGGTGGCAACAGTATGAGGTGGCGTCAACAGCACAGCATGGTGACTCAGTGGTTAGTAAGCTCACAGTGCAAGGGACAGGGGTGGGATTCCAGCCTTGGGTGGATGCAATCTTATAGAATATAGAGTCCCTACAGTGCCGAAAGAGGTCACTTGGCCCATCAAGTCCACACCATCCCTCCGAAGAGCATCTCACCCAGACCCAGACCTTAATCCTATCTCCATAAGCCTGCTTTTACTATCAATAATCCACCTAACCTGCACATTACTATACACTATGGATAATTTGGCATGGCCAATCTACCTAACCTGCACATCTTTTCACTGAGGGAGGAAGTAGAAGCACGTGGTGGAAGCCCACACCAACATGGAGAGAACAATGCAAACTCCACACAGACAGTCACCCAAGGCTGGAATCCCACCCCTGTCCCTTGCACTGTGAGCATTACTAACCACTGAGTCACCATGCTGTGCTGTTGACGCCACCTCATACTGTTGCCACCTGATGGCAGAGTAAAAGACATCATGGAAAAGGTGCAGAACATTCTACAGATGAAGAGCCAAAAGTCATGTAATATGTCAGAACCAACAACTGAGGAGGGGTGATTTTAAGAAGGAATGTAAAAAGCAAGACTCCAAATTTCTTCACCCAACAAAGCAATTCTATCATCAGCTGTTAATCATTACCCATTTCTGCCTTTACTTGCTGGAACACATATTGAAGGAGACTGGAACATTCCTTATTCCCACTTACCATTTGGCTCTGCTTCAACTTGCCCTTTGATATAGCCTGGCCTAAGCTTTGGCCGCTTGATCTTACAATCTTTTATCAGGGAAAATGGCATAGTGAAGGATCTTAGCGCCTTTTTGAGATCTTTTGACAAAAAGACAACCTGGGAAGCACAGAAAACAAAGAGATTCATACCAGAGAATAAGTGAAACAAGTACATCCAGTTATATCTGTATATCCCTGTCACTGCTGGATGCATAGGGTAATTTAGCATAGTGTATGTTAGTCCTGGGGGTAACTAAGGACTATAGAATTGGAGGAGATACATTGTCATTGTATAATACTGTAGTACAGTACTGGTGGGGATGGGTCTGTCACTATATAACACTGGGGTACAGTACTGATGGGGATGGGTCTGTCACTGTATAACACTGGGGTACAGTCTTGGTGAACAGAAGTCATTTAATGAATACATGAGGTGACTGTGAATATTGGAATTTGGAATATTGTCTACAGTTTTGGTTGCCACACTTCCAGAAAGATTTGGAGGCTTTGGAGAGGGTACAGAAATGGTTTACCAAGATGTTGCTTGGTTTGAAAGGTATTAGCTATGAGGAGAGATTGGACAAACTTAGTTTGTTTTCACTTGAACGTCGATGGATGAGGGCAAACTGAAAGAAGCTTACAAAATTATGAAAGGGATGGATAGAATGGATAGTTGGAGTCTTTCCCCAGGGTAGAAATGTCAATTACTAGGGGACATAGGTTTAAGATAGAGGGGGTTAAGTTTAAAGGAGATGAGAGAGACCAGTATTTTGCACAGTGGTAAGTGCGCTGCCAGAAGAAGTGGTGGAGACAGTTACAATAGCAATGTTTAAGAGGCATCTTGACTCACATGGGAATTGGTAGTAAAAAGGGATACAGACAATGTAGATGTAAAAGATTTTTAGTTTAGAAAGACATCATGCATTAGTGCAGTCTTGGTGGGTCAAAGGGCCTGTTCCTGTGCTGTACTGTTCTTTGTTGTTCTTTGATACAATATTGGTGGAGAAACATCTGTCACTGTATAACACTGGGGTACAGTACTGGTGGGGACGGGTCTGTCGCTGTATAACACTGGGGTACAGTACTAGTGGGGACATTTCTGGCACTGTATAACACTGGGGTACAGTACTGATGAGGATAGGTCTGTCAGTGTATAACACTGGGGTACAGTACTGGTGGGGACAGGTCTGTCACTGTATAACACTGGGGTACAGTACTAGTGGGGACATTTCTGGCACTGTATAACACTGGGGTACAGTACTGGTGAGGATAGGTCTGTCAGTATACAATGCTGGGGTACAGAACTGCTTGAAACACTTGGGGAAACTGTAAATAAAATTTACCAAATTTACTGAATGATCTCCAAAGGAGAAGAAATTACCAATAAAGTTCCACTTTCTGCAGCTTTTACTTAAACACCAAACAGTACCAAAACAAATTTCACATGAAACAGATAAACAACATCTCAAATTTAAAAGATAACATTTCATACAAAAATAGATACAAAATCACAAGAATGTGCGGGGTGTGATGCACAATGAGGCATTACGTAGATATGCAGTTTCATTATATGCTGTCTTTGTCCATGCCAGGTAGTCAGGAGTTCAATCAGTCAATAGCCTTTATTTGTGAATTTTAATGGGTATGATTATCATCTGCGAGATACCTCTCTATTAACCATCTTCTCTCTCTCTCTCAGTTCACAACAATCTTGATGGTGTAGCTTTCCAGATCCTTTTCAGCTGACATCCCGATTCAGAGTTTGGCCACTCTGGGGAAACTGCTCAGTTAGTTAGCATCTCCGAGCTGTCTTGTAGCTTTTAGGGTTTTAGACCTTGGCTAGTTTGCACAGTATTTCCAAGTGTTCTTGTCTTTTCTCTGCCAAATAGAAAAACTGACCCCTTGCTGAGTTAGTTGTATTTTTTTCTTCACGAATTCTCGGCGTCCCTCTTTCTGTCTATATCTACTTTCTGTTTGTGTCTGCATCTCAATCTTTACCCTCCATCACCACTGCCTGTTAGTTTCTACTGTAGTGTAAAAGATTAAGTCTGACTGTGTAATATGCTAATGAAAGACAGTATACATCATCCCAGGAAGTGTTGTGATATTTCATTAATTTGATCTCTTTTGCAGCCTCGTGGCAACATGAAACAATCGTAAAATGTTTTCTAATTCAGGAATAAATGAAGGGCTTGTGCCCAAATGTTGATTCTCCTGCTTCTCGGATGCTGCCTGACCTGCTGATCTTTTCCAGTGCCACACATTTTGACTCATCAGACTCTGTAAATACTCAGTGAGTGGATAAGTATTTATTGCCTGTCCTTAAGTGCCTCTTGAACTGTGTATCATGCTCAGGCCATTTTTAAGGGCAGTTAAGGGTCAACCACATTGCTGTAGATCTGGAGTCACATGTAGGCCAGACCAGGTAGGAATAGCAATTTTCTTCCAGAAAGGACGTCACTGAACCAGCAACCAACCAACAATCATTAAATGGTTTCCCTGAGGGTTGCTTTTGATTCTAGATATTTACTAATTTAAATTTCATGGAAATTAAACCCATACTTCTAGACCATTATCTTGAAATTCTGGATTATTAGCACAGTCATATTACCGTTATGTCAGCACCTCCCTTCAATTGTTGTCTACGCATATGATATCCTAGTCAGGCAAGAGTTTGTTGAACAAAAAAGTACTGGAAATAATTAAATATTTAATGCCTTTTTCAATAAGTACAGGCCAGCCAGTGACACGCACATCCCACAAATCTATAAATAAAATCTCCTCTGAACCCTTTCCAAAGCTTCCACATCCTTCCTATAATGCGGTGACCAGAACTGCATGCAATACTCCAAGTGCAACCGCACCAGAGTTTTGCAGCATGACCTCATTGTTCTGAAACGCGATCCCCCTACTAATAAAAGCTAACACACTCTATGCCATCTTAACAGCCCTATCAACCTGGGTGCCAATTTTAAGTAATCTAAAGTACATGAACACTGAGATATCTCTGCTCATCTACACTACGAAGGATCTTACCATTTGCCCAGTATTCTGCATTCCTGTTACTCCTTCCAAAATGAATCACCTCACACTTTTTTGCATTAAACTCCATTTGCCACTTCTCAGCCCAGCTCTGCAGTTTATCTATGTCCTTCTGAAACCTACAACATTCTTCTGCACTACCCCCAACTGTACCAACCTTACTGTTGTCCACAAATTTATTAGTCCATCCTTCTATGCCTCATACAGGTCATTTATAAAAATGACAAACAGCAGTGGACCCAAAACAGATCCTTGTGGTACACCACTGGTAATTGAACTCCACGTTGAAATCTTTCCTATCAACCACCGCTCGCTGTCTTCTTTCAGCTAGCCAATTTCTGATCCAAACCGCTAAATCATCCTCAATCCCATGCCTCCACATTTTGTGCAGTAGCCTACCATGGGGAACCTTATCAAAAGCCTTACTGAAATCCATATCCACATCAACGGCTTTACCCTCATTCACCTGTTTGATCACCTTCTCAAAGGACTCAATAAGACTTGAGGCAATACCTTCACAAAACCATATTGACTATCTCTAACCAATTTATTCCTATCGAGATGATCATAAATCCTATTTCTTATAACCTTTTCCAACACTTTACTCACAACCAAAGTACGGCTCACTGGTCTGTCATTTCCAGGGTTGTCTCTACTCCCCTTCTTGAACAAGAGAACAACATTTGCTATCCTCCAGTCTTCTGGCACCATTCCTGTAGGTAATGATGACATAAAGATCACAGCCATAGGCTCTGCAATCTCCTCCCTGGCTTCCCAGAGAATCCTGGGTTAAATACTATCCAGCCCAGGGAATTTATCTATTTTCACGTTTTCCTGAATTGCTAACACCTCCTTCTTGTGAACCTTAATCCCATCTAGTCTAGTAGCCTGTTTCTCAGTATTCTCCTCGACAACATTGTCTTTTTCCAGTGTGAATACTGATGAAAATATTCATTTAGCGCTTCCCCTATCTCCTTTGACTCCATGCACAACTTCCCACTACTGTCCTTGATCGGCATCTCCAAATCTAGAATAAGATTAGGGCCAGTGTTGGACTGGGGTGTACAAAGTTAAAAATCACACAACACCAGGTTATAGTCACAACCATCTGATGAAGGAGCAGCGCTCCAAAAGCTAGTGCTCCCAATTAAACCTGTTCGACTATAACCTGGGTGGTGGGTGATTTTAAATCTTATTCTAGTCATTCTTTTACCCCTTATATACCTAGAGACATCTTTAGGGTTTTCCCTGATCCTACCTGCGAACAACCTCTCATGTCCCCTCCTCGCTCATCTTAGCTTTCCCTTTGGGTCTTTCCTGGCTACCTTGTAACTCTCAATTGCCCCAACTGAATCTTCACATCTCATCCTAACTCTTCTTCCTCTTGACAAGTGTCGGAGAAATTTGCCCAATAGGTTAAAGATCACAAAACACCATTCGAAGTGAAATTGACAAAACAGTTTATTGCGAGCGATATCGCTGGAAGAGAAATTGACTAGGCTGACACAGAACTGACCGTCTGTACAGGTAGATCAGAATTTCTCTTCCCAGAGCGGAGGATGAGACTAGTTTTATAGCAATGCTGCACAATGACACTGATTAGGAAATGGGAAACTACAATATATCTAGAAATGGAGTAATCTAGTTACAAGGATGCTAATTGGAAAACAAATATCGGATGAATGTCCTGTTCCTTCATACAATGCAATATCCTGACAGTGACAACGGTTCCATTCCTCTTCACAGGTAGGTGTTAATGTCTCTTCTGAAGTGTTGAGGTGCTTCCATTGTCCTGTGGTACCTCTCTGTCTGACCTGCTCTTTGTGTGGCTTTGGTATTCCTGGGTTGTGAAACTGCCCTTAGGGCTTTGAGATATCTGTGGTGCTCTGTCATGTCCATGGCAGCTTAAAGCGTATTCCCTTGTATGCGTGCTGTCTGATTCAGCTTGTGAACTGCTCGGGAATTCTGGGTGTTCTGGTACAATTTGGCCAATTTTGCTTTTGTGGGCCCATCATGGATTAGCAAATATTTTCCCACAACAAGTGATTTAATTTCCTTAGTAAACCACGGCTCCTGCGCTCGACAACTTCCTCCTGCGCTCAACAACTTCCTCCCTGTCTCAGACATACATACTTATCAAGGACAGGCACTAACTGTTCCTTGAATAAGCTCCACATCCTCTGCAGTTTCCTTCCCCATCCTATGCATCCTAATTCTTGCCTAATTGCATCGTAATTACCCTTCCCCAGCTGTAGCACTTGCCATCTGTTTCATTGCTAAAGTAAACATAACTGAAATGTGGTCACTATCACCAAAGTGCTCACCTACCTCCAAATTTAACACCCAGTACCAAATCTAATGTGGCTTTGCCCCTTGTGGTTCAGCAAGAGGTCAGCAAGCAAAATTATGTTGAATTTGGCATGACGGACATCAAAATTGCAAAAGAACTGATTCAGTGGAGTGTGTTAAGTTGAAAAACAGAAAGCTAATTGACCAAAAAATCCTGGAGGGAGAAAGTGTTTGCATTAACCACTCCAGCTAACTGTCATTGGTATGGCAAGAATCACAGGAACAAAACTTGTCCCACCAAGTTCAGTAACCTAGATCTCTGGTCCACCCTCTGCAACTGGATCCTCAACTTCCTGACTCACAGGTCGCAATCAGTGAGAATAGACAACAGCACCGGTGCCCTGCAAGGCTGGGTACTCAGCACCTTAATGTACTCCCTGTACACTCAGGACGAAATTTGGCCACACAGTCCCAACTCCATCTACAAGTTTGCAGATGATACCACCATTGTAGGCTGGATCTCAAACAATGGCGAGACAGATACAGTAAACAGACAGAGTGCTTGGCATTGTGGTGTAAAAATAATAATCTCTCCCTCAATGTCAGCAAAACTAAAGAGCTGGTCATTGACTTCAGGAAACAAGGTGGAGGGCACGCTCTTATCTACATCAATGGAGCTGAGGTGGAGCTGGTCGAAAGCATCAAGTTCCCAGGAGTGCCAATCACCAACATCAGTCCTGGATCATCCACATTAATGTGATGGTCAGGAAGGCACAACATACCTCTACTTGCTCAGGAGATGAAGGAAATTCAGCACCTCCATACCTTTACCAACCTTTAGAGATGCACTATAGAAAGTATTCGTTCCACGTGCATCACGGTTTGGTATGGCAACATTCTGCCCAAGACATTAAGAAACTAAAAGTTATGAACATAGCATCTGTCCAATACACAAGCCAACCTTCCAGCCATTGACTCCATCTACATTTCTTGCTGTCTCGGAAGGACAGCCAAACATCATCAAAGACCCCTCCCAACCTAGTTATAATCTCTTCCAATCACTTCCATCAGGCAGAAAATACAAAAGCTTAAACACATGTACCAATAGGTTTGAGGACCGGTTATTTCCCGCTGTTATTAGACTACTGAATGGAACTCTCAAATTTCAAATCGAATGTTGATCTTACCTTTTGTGCACCTTCTCTTCAGCCATAATATTGTATTCCTTCCCCTTCTCTATCAGCCTATGAACTTTGTATGATATGGTCTGCCTGTACTGCATAAACTGTGTATCACAGCAAGGTCAAATCTAAAGGAAAGCCAGCAAAACATGGCAAGATCCACGAATAGAAGACATAAATGTGGAAATGTCTTTTTGTTTTGGCAAGTCCAAGGAACCAAGCAGAAGCTACTGTGATGCTAATGACCATATAGATAGAAAGAAGACATTCTTTAAGTTCGGCACAGAGGCAGCAGTTTCAGTTCTTTCTGATACCGAAGATAAGTTGAAGAAAATATACTTGAACATAAGTTCCTTCAACCATCATGCTTTTAAATTGTGTGGACGGGGCTATAGAACTCAGGCCATATGTCAACTGAATCGAACTTTTTACAACATAGAGAGAAAAATCTTAAAACCATACATTTTATCTTAACCCAGAGTTATTCACTCCAAACCAGGAAAACCTGTACTGATTTACCTCTGACTTGCAGAGTTGAAGAACTGAAAGACCAAGAAAATCAGACTTAAACTTCAGAATGGAACTTCTAAGGCTATTCACAGGACTAGAAAACCTAAAGATAGCATATCATACACTAATATTTGTTTTTGGCAACTACCCTCTGATGAAGAGTCTAAATTGCTCACAGCCTTCATTACAGTGTTTGGGAGGTTTTCTTGCAATCACATCAGACCAAGGATTTTCTAGAGAACAATACCAAATATCAAGACCCACTGGAAGGAGTCATATGTCACATGGATGATGCCCTGATCGATAGATCCTTTGAGACAGAATATAACACCAGAGTGAATGCCTATAGAAAACAGGACTTACAACAACCAACACATGCAACTGTTATGCTCATGTCCTGGATGGATTAGTGTCACAGTAAATTCACAGAAGGCAAGAGTGGTTTGAGGATTTCCAGCTCGTTGCAAAATTACTGAGCTCTAGAAATTCATGACAGGATAAACTTAGAGATAAAGATTCTGCCCAACCAAGCTGTCATCAACAAGCCACACCAGCACTTACGACAAGACAATATATCATCCAGGAAGGAAGCACAATAGAGATTTTGTTTGGAGAAATTTTAACTCACTATGGCCCAGAGCTACCTACTGTCATTGCTGTAGATGCATCTTATGCAGGACTGGGATCTGCACTCTTTCAGATACAGTTGAATGGACAGCATAGACCAGTTTATTATACACGCTATCCAGTGGGAGACAGAACAGAGACATGCAATAATAGATAATGAAGCATTCACTGCTATGTGGACTTGTGAAAAATTTGCAGATTATCTTCTTGGTCTTCAAGACAGAGTAAGACCACAAACTCTTAGAAACCTTCAAATTCAAAGGAGTTATGGGAAAAAGGCCACCACAACTACACCAATTCAGACCAGAATGATAAGTCTTAATGCAAAGACAGAGTTGGTCGAGGAAAACTGACAATAGACGATGCTTTGACTTGTGTCCTGTGGAAAGATATTGTTTAAATGAAAAGGTGAAAACCTTTAATAATAACCACAACTCTACCAGCAAACAAAATCAAAGATGCACAAAAAAATGTCACTGTGTACTATTTTAAAAGATGGGCAGCATGTATGCCACACAATCTCCTCCAAATGAGCTGAGAACATTTTTGGGTAGATTAGTGAAACCATCATAGTCAATATGCCTGTAAAAAAGAAACTGAAGCTACAGACTTGAAGAGAAGGTGTAATACAATAGATGGAATGATAAATGTGCATGTGAATTAGTGTAAGGGGTTAGGTCTGGCTGTGAGATATGCATGATCACAGGAAGTGGTGCAACACCACATGATCTTTCTTTCCATTGCAGCCCTGTAACAAGATGAAGCCACAGTAAAATTTATTTTTCAATAAAGTTAATGTTTTCCTTACCACCGCTGCACAACAGGATCAAGTACATTACATCCGCAGCTCTCCGTTGTGTCTGATGACATGGTGTCCGTGTCTTAACTTTGTTTCTGTTGGTACTGCCTTCATGTCAAATGTTGCCAGCTCATTTGATTGGTATTTCTTAATATCCAGAAAAGTTAAACATACTCAAAAGCAATTACAAACATTTTAATTAAATTTCAATTTTTCTCACTAGGTTAAACTTCATCCCTCCTTATCCCACCAATTTTCCACGTGAAACATTATTGTTGTTGAGGAATAAATTACCCAGTGGAGGTGCCGGTGTTGGACTGGCTGGACAAAGTTAAATATCACAACACTAGGATATAGTCCAACAGATTTATTTGAAGATACTGCACTAGCTTTATTCCAAGTCAAGTACCACACAGGTTAGATACAATAGAATGAAACCTTCCCTTTTATTGTCTTGTTAAATGTTTGTGGGTTTAGTAAAGATCGTACGTTGATCATCTTCTTTTGCACTTCCATTAAACACTCTGTGAAGAAGGAAGATTTACTTTGTATCTAGTCTGTACTGTAAGCAGTTAGTATCAAGGTAAAGAACAGTTTCATGTCATTATTCTTGACTGGTCATGAACTCTGGTGAATGAAATAAACTCTTCTATTATAATTTTATTGCTGTAAAGTGGTGACTGCTGTTGATGTATATGAAGCTCAGAGCCTGTGTGTTTATTTAATGTAAAAATGGACAGGACCTCTTCGCAGGTGTGGAAGATGCAAAATTACTTACTTGATGTGGCATCAGATAAACAGTTCCCTTCCTCGAGCCTTTGAAAGCCTCCAATGTGACATTCCTGTCAACGAATGACAGCTTCACATAATCACAAAACATCAGAAAGCTGCAAGCATAAGAAACAGGAACATAATGTTACGCCAATACAAGTATGGTTTTCTACCTCCTGTGACCAATGAGATCACCCTAGGTAGCTTTGTCTCCAGGAAAGTTTAAAGGATAGCTTCACAGTAAACCTCTCCACTATCTTATTCAGGTTTACAGCCTAAACAGTGAATACTGTGTGGCTTATGGATTACCTGATATCCACACAAGTACCTTCTGGCAGAGATTATTAGAAAGCAACCGGGAATGATTGAGGAGTCTACAATGAGAGGGCAGAGGTATTACATTTTTGATTTGGGACAAAGTTTAGGAAAATAATTTCATTTTCATGCATTTGGTTTCAATTATGGAGGCAGGATAGTTATGATGTAGTTGAAGTAAAGGAGGGGTAAAGGGATATAAGAGTAGGATATGAATATGGAATTTGAATTACTTCTCATTCAGAATGAATGACTATACTGGCAGCTTGGGTTAAACAGCTTTGTGTTGTGTAGTGACTAGAATAAGGTTGGCCAGGTGGATCTCATTGAATAAGAGTTCCTGATTGGCCCAAGTTAACAGCCCCAATCAGGCAGTCCTGGCTAACAGATATAAACAGGATTCTCAGGAATCCTGTTCACTCTAAGGACCAGTTCTGAGCTAGGTGGCTAGAGTCCATGTATTGTGCTTGTGTAAATAAAGGGTGATGGGATATTGGCTTCTGTGGGGCTTATTTCAGTTGCAATTATATATTAGATTAGCTAAGTGGCCAGAAGGTAGTGAATTCAAATTCTACTCCAGGGTATTAACCATGTAATCCAGACTGACAGTTCAGTGCTGTATTGGGAAACAGCACTATTGGAGGTGTCATCTTGTAGATGAAATACTGGACAAAGCCTGATATGGTTTGTCAATAGAATACAAACGACCCCCTTCTTCAAAAATAAAGGAGTTATAAAAACAAAGGAAGATTCTGAGTAATCCAAGATGGAGGACAGGAAAAATTGTGGTTCTAAGAGCGGCTCCTTTTCTTTTGAAGTATTTTCAGAGTTGGAGCTGATTTTCTTGAATTCAAGGAATAATCATTACTGTTTTATAAGCTGTTGCATTGTTTTGGGAGAATAAAATAAAAACAACAGCACTTTTAAAAAGGAGGAAGCGAGAACAAAAGCAGAGACCACATGGGAAGTGATTCAAATGAGAAAGAAACCTACACTGCTGCCTGACCCAGCAATGAATCTGCACAGATACTGCCTCTGCTGTTTGAGCACAATTATCTCTGGGCATCGGATTGTGTCTAAGAAAATAAAAACAGCAAAATTCATAGCTGTCTTTGGAGAAACCTGTGTAGGAGGACTTACAACAGGGGAGATGCTAAGTGTAACCTCACTTTTTAAAAAATCTACAATAGTGTGTAGAGTGGTTTTTTTTATTATATGTTTTACTAAGATCTGTCTTGCTTCAATTTTAAAAATATAAAACATAGGTAATAAGTTAGCCTGGAGCAATGTGTTTTAGAGCGGTACGACTGCTACTTTCTGCATCTGTAGTTTAAGGTGCAAAGATAGCCTTTAGTAGAGTGATATGCGCATCTTGTCAGATGTGGGAGATTACAGACAGCTTCCTGCATGAAGTATGTTTGGTTGCAAGTCCTACTGGAGAAGCATGGATCAGTTGGAGCGGCAATTAGAGGCAATAAAGAATTTACAGGAGCTGGGGGTATGATGGAGGGCAGTTATAGGAAGGGTGAAAAGCCACAGATACAGTCAGATAGATGGGTTACCTCCAGGAAAGGTAAGAGAGGGAGGCAGGTTATGCACGAGACTCCCATGCGATCCCCATCTCAAGCAAATATGCTGTTTTGGAAAATGTAGGGGTGAGGGACTGTCAGGGGAATGTAGTGTGAATGGATGGCAGTTATAGGAAGGGAGAAAAGTTGCAGATACAGTCACATAGATGGGTTAACTCCAGGAAAAGTAAGAGAGGTAGGCAGCCAGTGCAGGAGTCTTCTGTGGCTATCCCAATTTCAAACAAGTATGCTGATTTGGAAAATGTAGGGGGCGATGGATTCTCAGGGGAATGTAGCGCAAACAGCCAAGAATCTGGTATCAAGACTGGCTCTAATGCAACGAGGGTATGTTGGGTTTCAAGAAATCAATTGTGTCGGGGACTCTCTAGTCTGAGGCACAGATAAGACATTTCTGTGGCCAGCAGCGAAAAATCAGAATGGTGTGTTACCTCCCTAGTGCCAGGATCAAGGATGTCTGAGAGGGTGCAGAATGTCCTCAAGGGGGAGAGGGCCCAGCAGGAGGTCATTGTACACATTGGAACCAATGACACAGGAAGGGAAAAGGATGAGATTCTGAAGGAAGAATAGAGAGAGTTAGGCAGGAATTTAAAAAGGAGGTCTTCAGGAGTACTAATATCTGGATTACTCTCAGTGCTGCGAGCTAGTGAGGGCAGGAATAGGAGGAAAGAGCAGATAAATGCATGGCTGAGGAGCTGGCGTATTGGAGAAGGATTCATATTTTTGGATCATTGGAATCTCTTCTGGGGTAGAAGTGACCTGTACAAGAAGGACTTATTGCACCTGAATTGAAGAGGACTAATATACTAGCAGGGAGATTTGCGAGAGTTGCTCGGAAGGATTTAAACTATTAAGGTGGCGGGTGGGACCCAGGGAGATAGTGAGGAAAGAGATCAATCTGAGACTGGCACAGTTGAGAAAAGAAGCAAGTCAGTCAGGGAAAGCAGGGACAAAGCAGAGAACAAGGTAGGACTGATCAATTAAACTGCATTTATTTCAGTGCAAGAGGCCTGACAGGGAAAGCAGATGAACTCAGGGCATGGTTAGGAATATGGAACTGGGACATTGTAGCAATTTCAGAAATGGGGCTCAGGAATGGACTGACAGCTTAATGTTCCAGGACACACATGCTGTAGGAAGGATAGAAAGTGGGGGGGGGGGGGCAAGAGAGGAGGGTGTGGTGTTTTTGATAAGAGATAGCATTACAGCTGTACTGAAGGAGGATATTCCTGGAAATGCATCCAGGGAAGTTATTTGGGTGGAACTGAGAAATAAGAAAGGGATGATCACCTTATTGGGATTGTATTATAGACCCCCTAATAGTCAGCATGAAATTAACAAACAAATTTGTAAGGAGATCTCCGTTATCTGTCAGAGTAATAGGGTGATTATGGTAGGGGATTTTAACTTTCTAAACATAGACTGGGACTACCATAGTGTTAAAGGTTTAGATGTAGAGGAAAGTTTCAAGTGTGTACAAGAACGTTTTCTGATTCACAGCAGAGAGCGGCGAGAGCTGGGCGGAAGTGAAGTTGGAGCGCAGAGCTGGTCGGGGAGGTAAGTGATTGATATTTGAGTGGGTGTGTTCTACGGTGTGTCACGGTGCCACGTGACAGTGAGGCAAGGAATAGGGAGAGAGTGCAGTTGAACACGTGGCTGCAAGGATGGTGTAGGAGGGAGGGTTTCAGGTATTTGGACAATTGGACT